>NC_057416.1:20278740-20397446 GCF_019320065.1 Cervus canadensis
ATATAGGTCAATTAATTCACTATTAAAATAATTGGCTGACAAGTCCAATGCAGGTAGAGACTTTAAATTGTGTTTGGCAAAGATAATGATTTTATTGTTTCTCAATTATAATGACTGAAAAAATCATCAACTTTTTTCATAAATTCATTTCCTGATTCTAATAAGTTTTACAAAGTAACAGATGAAATGCAAATAAAATTATTATACCAATACTGCTGTTCAGATAGACCATGTGCTTTAAAACAGAGCTCTTGTATGCCAGTGGATTTTCAAAATATGTGCTTGACAGGTGATGTATCATTCTTTTGGTATCAGATTGTGTGTGAAAGCTGTTTGGGGTGTGTCAATGTCCAACAAAGGATAGTGCAGATTAGCTTCATATGAAAAGCATAAATATGACAATGGAATAATAATATAACATAAAATTATATTCAATAATAAAAAAATGTTTTCTTTATAAAGATATCCAGAGAATACATACTCTTGTAAAGAAAGAAGTGAAGATCACTTATAAATCCATGAGCCTGGACAACCACCACATACATTTTGATGTGGAATCTTTCAGACTTTTTCTCAATGAATATTTTCCACAGGCAGCTCCTTTGTAAATTGCTTTTTACACTTGCCAAGCATTGCAGATTTTTCCTATGTAACTAAATATAGACGTATACAATTAATTTTAATGACTACACTGTATTCCTTTGTATGGTGTCCCATAGCATTTCCAGATTCCTATTGATGTACTTTTTTTTTTTTTTTTTGGTTTCTAATTATTCTCTATTATCAATAGAATATCCTTGTACTATATATTTGAACACTCATCTGATTATCAGTGTGTATTTTTAGAAGTAGAATTGCTGGGTCAGTGAACATGCATTTGAATTTTATAGCTGATTGCCAAATTACCCTTCAGGAAGATTTTTTTTTTTTTCAGTTGATGTTTCCACCAGCAGTCTTTGAGGATTCCTATTTCCTTCAGCCTCCGTAAGCTGTCTATTATCAATGCTTTTAATCTCAGCAATGTTTTAAGTGAAAAGTGGTACTTCACTGTTGTTCTAGTCTGTGTTTAAAATCTTATCCTTAAAACAGAAGGGCTTGGCCAGGGCTTATTAATAAGGCCAGAGCTTATTAAGGGGCTTGGGAAAGTGTGAAAAGCTGGGATATAGGAGAATTTTTTGCACCTTTTGTCCAGCTAATTTGCAGCCATTACAGTGATATTAGGTGCTCAAAATTGTTTGATTATCCTGGTAGGTGGGCACATAGATGAGAAGTCAAGGTAGCCTGTCTGTCTTGTTGGGCATCGTTTATGTCATAAGCTATGCTTTCTCCTAAGCTGTGCTAAGTTGGTGCCTAGTTACTGGTAAATTTGGGTTTTGGTCTCCAGGATCCTTTTCCTTCCAGATTTTATCTCTTACAGGAGCAGGTACTATCCTTCAAACATTGTTACAATTACTGAGTTGTTTGTTGTTGTTATTCAGTCGTGTCCAACTCTTTGCGACCCCATGGACTGCAGCACGCCAGGCTTCTCTGTCCTTCACCATCTCCCAGAGTTTGCTCGAACTCAGGTCCACTGAATCAGTGACGCCAACCAACCATCTCAAAGTAATTGCTCCTTCCACTTCCAGTCTGGCCTCCAGAGCCTCTGACCTGCAGGTCAGAGAGGGGCCCGCATCACTAGCACTGGCTTCTTCAAAACAGAAACCAGAGACTTCTAGAATCTTCTCTGATTGCTTTCTGCTGCTTTGTGCCAGCTTTCTCAGGAACGTGAAGTCTGGCCAGGGTCTTGTGATTTTCTTTGCTTTGGTTCACCCAGTGGTGGCTCTGTGAGCTTTGGTTGGTCATCCTCTCAGTTTCAATGCCAGTGCAATTTTATCCTTGGTTTTTGCTCCTCTTTGTCCTTTTTGGTCAGTTTTTTGATGACTGTGACAGCGCGGGGAACAAGTGGTAATATGATTCTTTCACCATCCTCTTTCCTGGAAGTTAACGTGTTGGAATTTAATTTTGTTATGGCATCCAACTTCCAATTTTTGTCCTAGCTTGTGTCTGAGATTCAGTTATAAGTCAAGAATCCAGAGAACAGTATCAGTATCACCTGACAAACTCCTGTAATGGGGAAGCATTTTCTATCTTCACACCTATTAACCACAGTATATATAAGTGAGACTGAAGAATATAGTAAATTCAGGAGTCGTATTACTCGAGCAAAAATAATTGATGGTTTCGAGACAGAGGACAGTGAGAACGACAGGGAGCGTGTCTGCTTGCAATTCCTATCACTCTGGAGAAGACTTCTTTAACCTTTGATTTGCTAATTAATTATGGAGAGATGCAGTCATGCTATAACACCCAGGAGGTCACACAGCTGCCCACCTAACTCACTTTTATGTGAAGGAAGCAAATGAGCAAAAATCAAGCTGACATCAAGGCATTTTTTTTTCCCCAAAATGAAGCTCATTAACTATCAATGAGTTATTCAGCCTGTGTCCTTTATCAGTGCTCAAATCCTCAGTGTATCTCAACAATTGTCCTACTTATTGACTCAAGTCATCAAGAATAGGGTGAATTGTTTTGTTCAATTTATCAAAAAGGCATCACTGTGAGTATTTTATTTTAGAAAAGTTCTTACTGTAAAGAAATCCATTAAGTAGGACATACGTGTATATATATATATATTTTTTCATGTAGTCTTTTATGAGTGGGCTTCCTAGATGGCACTAGTGGCTAAGAACCCACCTGTCACTGTAGGAGATGTAAGAGATGCTGGTTCAGTCCCTGGATTGGGAAGAGCCCCTGGAGAAGGGAATGGCAACCCATGCCAATATTCTTGCCTGGAAAATCCCATGGACAGAGCAGCCTGGAAGGCTATAGTCCACAGGTCACAAAGAGTCTGACATGGCTGAGAATGCACACACGTGTGCATCTTTGTGGGCTGCCTCATCTCTGCCCTAGCAGAAGCCTGTGGAGTAAATGACTTTGTCATTTATTGACCAATTCAGGACCTTTCTGAGAATGAAAGGCAGCCATACCTTACTGAGTCCAGGGCAGCAGGTATTCATTCAGACTGCTGAGCCACATTAGAAGTTCTGGTTTTCCTCCTTCGGGGTCTAAACTAAAAGCTCTGCCACAACCTCAGAAAGTCAAGTTCAGCTCCACCATGTAAAAATGAGTAAAGAATGTCTTATAAAGGTTGTCCAAAGGATTCAGAGGCAGGTGTTTATACTTCATGTTTTAGAGGGAATTTATTAAACACCAATCTTCAGCATCTCTGCCTCCCACACTAAAGGGCCACCCCAGGAACATGAACTCTGTCACTTTAAACAGCTTTCCTTATACCTTGGATTGAGTTGAGTTTTGGTCCCAGTCCCTGCCCTCCCTGGGCTTTCCTCTGCACCCAGTCAGGTCAGGGAGGAACCAGCCTCCCATGGCAGCTTTACCTCAAGCTTTCTGAGGGATTCTCCCACCCTGTCTCAAGTTGTTGTCCTTGTTCAGTCACTCAGTCATGTCCGACTCTTTGTGCTCTCTTGGACTGCACGCCAGGCCTCCCTGTCCTCCACCACCTCCCGAATCTTGCTCAAACTCATGTCCATTGAGTCGGTGATGCCATCCAACCATGTCATCCTCTGTTGGCCCCATCTCCTCCTGCCTTCAATCTTTCCCAGCATCAGGGTCTTTTCCAATGAGTCAGTTCTTCTCATCAGGTGGCTAAAGTACTGGAGCTTCAGCTTCAGCATCAGTCCTTCTAATGAATATTAGGACTGATTTCCTTTAGGATTAACTGGTTTGCAGTCCAAGGGACTCTCAAGAGTCTTCTCCAATACCACAGTTCAAAGACATCAATTCTTCAGCATTCAGCTTTCATTATAGTTCAACTCTCACATCCATACATAACTACTGGAAAAACCATAGCTTTGACTAGACGGACCTTCGTCAGCAATGTCTCTGCTTTTTAATATGCTGTCCAGGTTGGTCTTAGCTTTTCTTCCAAGGAGCAAGTGTCTTTTTTTTTTTTTCTTTTTGCAAGTGTCTTTTAATTTCATGGCTGCAGTCACCATCTGCAGTGATTTGGGAGCCCAAGAAAATAGTCTGTCACTGTTTCCATTGTTTCCCCATCTATTTGCTATGAAGTGATGGGACCTGATGCCATGATCTTTGTTTTTTGGATGTTGAGTTTTAAGCCAGTCTTTTCACTGTCTTTTTTCACCTTCATCAAGAGACTCTTTCTGGTATCATCTGCATATCTGAGGTTACTGATATTTTTCCTGGCAGTCTTGATTCAGGCTTGTGGTTGATCCAGGCTGTCATTTCACATGATGTACTCTGAATGTAAGTTAAATAAGCAGAGTGACAATATACAGCCTTATCGTACTTCCTTCCCAATTTTGAACCAGTCTGTTTTTCCATGTCTGGTACTAACTGCTGCTTTTTGTCCTGTATACAAGTTTCTCAGGAGGCAGGTAAGGTGGTCTGCTATTCCCATCTCTTTAAGAATTTTCCACAGTTTGTTGTGATCCACACAGTCAGAGGCTTTAGAGTAGTTAGTGAAGCAGAAGGAGAAAAAACTTTCTGGAACAGTCTCAAGTAGAATATTACTAATTAACCCGATAAAATATATGTATTTTTTATCAAAGGTAAGGATAGGTTGAGATCCTTTATTGTCGTCTTATTCAGGTTTTTGGGAGGCAGAGGAGATAAAAACGTGCTTAAACACCCATGATTAACAGTCATTTCTATGCTGTTAATTCTTTACTGAGTCTTCATGCCAGTCAAAAGGTTAGTGTAACGGTAACTCTTCTATATGCAAGAAGATGGAAATTCAGAAACAGTAAGAGGCTTGATTGTTTTAATTTGTTCCCATCATAGATCTGGGATTTCAGTAGCCTCCACAGCCCACGCCTTCCTCACACCTCCATCACAGAACGTCTCTTTAATATGAGGATACTGACAATCCTTAAGCTCCATGAAAAGCTTCCTATCAAAATAATATTAATTTTTGAGGTGTTTTAGATTAGATTCAATGCTGGACCAGGTAATTTGATAGTGGATCAAGCATAAGCAGAAAAGAGAATGTCTAACTAGCATGTCTGAATTTTAGAATATTAAAGAATCAGTTAAAGCCTTCCCAGAGAAGCCAGAAGAACTGAGGAGATGTGGCAGTCCTTGGCGAATAGTGTGGCCTGATCAAAGGATGCCTGGTGACCCTGTGCAGTCATTCGAAAATAAAAGGAAAACAAAATCTGCATGTGTTTGGAGGATAACAGTTTAGTGGGCACAATCATAGGAGTTTATTATGCCAGACAATCTTGATTTCTAGTGTTTTGTAAAATGGCATAGTGGATGAATAAAATGTAAGCAGCAGATGGAGTGTATCAGGGCTTTCACACGACACTTGCTATGGCAGAAAATGTTCAGTAAATAATTAATTAAAATTAGTATCTGTCTAAGCACTGTTGCTTTCACTGAAAATTAACTGAAGTTAAACATACCTTTTACAAGATGCATGTCAGACTGCTGAGATGAAGAGCATTTCCAAAAACAAAGGGTAGAACCACTTTTAAACATGCTGTGTAGAATATCTTCATTACACTAGTGACCACGGGTATGGGAACAATTACAGTGACTAGGTTATAAACAAACCCTACCTTTCTTTCAGTTCAGTCAGTTCAGTCAGTTCAGTTCAGTCACTCAGTCGTGTCTGACTCTTTGTGACCCCATGAATCACAGCACACCAGGCCTCCCTGTCCATCACCAGCTCCCGGAATTTACTCAAACTCATGTCCATCAAGTTGGTGATGCCATCCAGCCATCTCATCCTCTGTCGTCCCCTTCTCCTCCTGCCCCCAATCCCTCCCAGCATCAGGGGCTTTTCCAATGAGTCAACTCTTCGCATCAGGTGGCAAAGTATTGGAGTTTCAGCTTCAGCCTCAGTCCTTCCAATGAACACCCAGGACTGATCTCCTTCAGGATGGACTGGCTAGATCTCCTTGCAGTCCAAGGGACTCTCAAGAGTCTTCTCCAACACCATAGTTCAAAAGCTTCAATTCTTTGGTGCTCAGCTTTCTTTATAGTCCAACTCTCATATCCATACATGACCACTGGAAAAACCATAGCCTTGACTAGATGGACCTTTGTTGGCAAAGCAATGTCTCTGCTTTTTAGTATGCTATCTAGGTTGGTCATAACTTTCCTTCCAAGGAGTAAGCGTCTTTTAATTTCATGGCTGCAATCACCATCTGCAGTGATTTTGGAGCCCCCAAAAATAAAGTCTGACACTGTTTCCACTGTCTCCTCATCAAAAGTGAGCCCAAGGATATGGCTTAATTCTTTTAGTCTCAAATATAGTAAGTTATTAAACAGTGTGTGCCTAGTCACTTAGTCTTGTCCAACTCTTTGTGACCCCGTGGACTGTAAGCTGCTAGGCTCTTCTGTCCATGGGATTATCCAGGCAAGAATACTGGAGTGGGTAGCTATTCCCTTCTCCAGGGGATCTTCCCAACCCAGGGATCGAACCCAGGTTTCCAGCATTGCAGGCAGATTCTTTAACATCTGAGCCACCAGGGTAAATCTGTATTTTTTCCTGTGTACTCTTCTTTTAAAAAGATGTAGTTTTCAGAATGGAATAATTTACCCCAAGCAAATTTAAAATGCCACTGCTAATTAATTTCCAAAGATTTCGCTATTATCAGTACCTTTGAAAAATGAGAATGTTATAAATGCAAAGTGTCCCTTTATAATTCTCTTAAAGCATTCTGTTTCTTCTCCCTGGAGAATCACCTGGCTTGAGCCTTACAGAAATTATTCTACTTCTGAGTGCTAGTGAGAAGAAACATCTTTATTCTTTCAATAGACATTTTTGTAGGCCTACTATGTGCTAGTGTTGTGCCAAGCTGGGGATAGAAGGATAAACTGACGTATCAGGCCCCTCTGATGATGGAGTGTACATTTCAGTGGAAAACTGGACTTTATATTATGGTTGTAGCAGGGAATCTAATTAAAACGTATTCCTTATTTCTAATGTCCAAGTTTCATGGTTTTAACAGCAGCTATCACATAATTATTCTGACATTCTACACATATGGTATTACTAGATAGCCATGGCTGTGAAATGTGGTTCCTTAGCAACTGCTAATATATCTTGGAAAGGCAAAGAAATTGTCATGAGATGCTCTAGGACAACAAGTCCTTATCGAAAACTGTTGGTTAACCCACAGTATAATATTTTTTTTTAGTGTGCGCTGAAAAATATTTCAAGTAGAAAGCATAATTAAAATAGAATTTTCTAGTGATTTCTTAATGTTGGAAGTCACATTGATGCCTAAAGACAGGATGGTTTATCTGCAACTTCTTGCCCAGGGTTTGTGGTGTATAAGCAGTGCAGGGCTGTGTATATGTGCTCAGTCACTTCAGTCATGTCTGACTCTGTGTGACCTCATAGACTGTAGCCCTCCAGGCTCCTCTGTCCACAGGATTCTCCAGGCAAGAATATTGGAGTGGGTTGCCATGCCCTCCTTCAGAGGCTCTTCCCAACTCAGGGATTGAACCTGCATCTCCTGTGCTGCAGGCAGATTCTTTACTGCTGAGTCAACGGGGGACCCACTGCGGGGCTAGGCTTCCACATTCACTCTCTGCTTCTCTAGCATCACATCACTTTGAATTAAAATGATTTGACAGGGAAGTTCTTTAAGCTTTAGGTGCTCCCAATTTTACAGGTTCCACACCATAAGATAACAGATACATAAAATTGTACCACATCCCATATTAAACATGCGATTTCTCAAACATCATCTTCAGAAAGCAGAACTTCTCAGGATGCAGTCAGAAGCAACTTCCCTCTGTCCCACTGTCTGTCAAAACCCACTCTGGGGTAAATTCTTTTCCTCAATCAGTCAGTTTAGTCGCTCAGTCGAGTCTGACTCTTTGCGACCCCATGGACTGCACCATGCCAGACCTCCCTGTCCATCACCAACTCCCAGAGCTTGCTCAAACTCATGTCCTTTGAGTCAGTGATGCCATCCAACCATCTCATCCTCTGTCATTCCCTTCTCCTCCTGCTTTCAATCTTTCCTAGCATCAGGGTCTTTTCAAATGAGTCAGCTCTTCGCATCAGGTGGCCAAAGTAGTGGAGTTTCAGCTTCAGCAACAGTCCTTTCAATGAACACTCAGGACTGATTTTCTTTAGGATTGACTGGTTTGATGCCCTTGCTGTCCAAGGGACTCTCAAGAGTCTTCTCCAACACCACAGTTCAAAAGCATCAGTTCTTTAGTGCTCAGCTTTGTTTATGGTCCAACTATCACATCCATACATGACTACTGGATAAATCATAGCTTTGACTAGATGGACCTTTGTTGGCAAAGTAATGTCTCTGCTTTTTAATATGCTGTCTATGTTGGTCATAGCTTTCTTCCAAGGAACAAGTGTTTTTTCAGTTTCATGGCTGCAGTCACCATTTACAGTGATTTTGGAGCCCAAGAAAATGAAGTCTATCACTGTTTCCATTGTTTCCCCATCTATTTTCCATGAAGTGATAGGATGCCATGATCTTTGTTTTTTGGATGTTGAGTTTTAAGCCAGCCTTTTCATGTTCTTCTTTCACCTTAAGCAGGAGGCTCTTTAGTTCCTCTTCACTTTCTGCCATAAGGATTGTGTCATCTGCATGTCTGAGGTTGTTGACATTTCTCCCAGCAATCTTGAGTCCAGCTTGTGCTTCATCCAGCCCAGCATTTCACATGATGTACCCTGGATAGAAGTTACATAAGCAGGGTGACGATATACAGCCTTGACGTGCTCCTTTCCCAATTTGGAACCAGTCTGTTGTTCCACGTCTGGTTCTAACTGTTGCTTCTTTACCTTGCATACAGGTTTCTCAGGAGGCAGGTAAGGACCCCTCGATAAAACCTTAGACCCCAGAATCCATCTGCTCCCTCATAAATGGTTAAATCTCCTCTAGTCATTTTGCCAAAAGAATTATCTCACATAATTGTAATAAATGTTTTTCTTTTTTTCCCACTGTGATGCTTAACCCAGCCTTCAGAATTAGAGAGTTTCTCTTCCTCCAGATTTAGTTGAGATCCACCATTGACTCCTGCTTTTTTAGGAGCATCTCTGAGCCCTTGAGAGACCCTCTCTGTTGACAGGCCCGTCTACCTGAGTTATTTTGGTACAGTCAGTGCCTATGGCTGTCCAAAGCTCTGCATTCCACATCTCTTTGCACTGATCTTCTCACTTTGCCCAAAGCTTTCTTACACAGGACCTTGTACAGGGCAGAGTAAGTACCCTCACGACACACAGTACTCTGTCATCATTGAGAGTACAGTTACTTCCTAAAAATTGTCCCTATTCTGCAACTACTAGAAACTTCAGCTAATCACTGATGTGTAGAGATCTTGTTCAGGTGTGAATCATCTACAAGTACCATAAATTCCAGGTTCACAATTGTAATGTAGCCCAAATCCTAAGAATTTATATCCAAATCAACATGACTCATTCTATACAAAGTTAGGATAGAAGGAACAGACCCTGTGGCCAAGAAGGACCTGAGCTGTGAAATCAGACTGAACTGGGGTCAAATCCACAACCTCCAGCTCCAGTCTCTGGCATTGTGGTTGTGATGTGGAAAAGACAAGTTGCTCAAGTGCTTTGAGTTCCAAATCAGCTAATAGGTAATTAATTTCTTAAGATTGGCTAGAACATATGTATTAATATATTAATATAAGTGAATAGTTTTGAATGTAAAATTATACAAGGTAAGAGTTAAATGAATCAAGAAATAAGGGCAAAAGGGAAATGTGAACACAAATTTAAGATACAGCCAGAATTAATTTTAGTGTACAAAGTGTGTGGGACCACAATTCCCTCATTGCTTAAGTAGAGTTATGAGTCACTGACATACAATAGTTCCTCATTAGTTCTATGGTGGGCATCATTGTTGCAGGTATGTGCAACTTGTCACTGCAAAGACTGCAAAGATATATTTGTTTTCACTTTACACTCGGTTTTCAATTCTTCTGAGGTTATCATGAGAGGATAGAAATGAATGGATTCTGAAATAAGGATGGATTGGGCAGAATGAGTGAGCTGTCTTGATGGATAGTAGATAAAGCGCAGACTTAACTAGAAAGACTCTTGTGGAATATAGAGGCAAACAGTATAGGTAGAGAAATAAATAATGCAATTACTTATAAAAAAATGTAAAAATCCATGAAATCTTTATGGAAGAGGAAGGAGGCCTTAAGGGTAAACAATTTGGATGTTGCTGTTTTGTTGGTATTACTATAATTATTTTCAATTAGTTTTTGTTGAATTGTAAATATGAATTCAACTCTTTAAAAAAAATTTTAATTAGAGGCTAATTACATAATGATACTGTGATGGTTTTTGCCATATGTCAACATGAATGGGCCTTAGGTCTACTTATGGCCTCTTCCTCTTGAACCCCCCTCCCGCCTCCCTCCTGAGCTCAGCGCTCACTGTGGGTTCACACTCAGTTCTCAAAGGTGAAAACATTTTTTATCTTCCAATGGACTGATGAAGGTATTGAGGTTCAACATGCCCATGATAACACAGGATTCAAGCCCTGAGTGATTTTAAAGCACCTCTTAACCATTACATGACTGACATTATTTATAAGCCATAAATAAGCTCAGAAGCCAGTGTCGACTCACCCAAGTCGAAGGCACACAGTAGAGGTACAAACACTATCACCTAACCTGCTCTAGCATAGAGTTGGCAGGTAGTAATGATTTTGACAGTGTCAAAGATGTGACATCATATGGGGGAATTTCAGTGACCATAATCATCATTTTTAGGCCACCTCTAATAATAAAAAAGCAGTAGTCATCACAGTAATAATGTTGCTTTGATATGGACAATTGACCTTATACAAAATAAAAATATCTTTAGGAAATTTTACTACATTTATTGACCCCTCATATATACTCTGAAAAAAAAAGTGTGCTTAATGTGTAAACATTCCTTCAAAAAAAAGTTTCTAAGACATACCCCTACCTGTCCCACAATTGATAAATATTGTTATCCATTGACCTTTCTTTAGGGAATTTTGGACGCATTAAGGATATGAATTATGTTCAAGAAATTTTATTACTGAAATTACTAGAGGAATTTAGTTTTGATGCTTATTATCTGATAATATTTAGCAGCAGGAACTGGAGAGTTGCCAAGTCTGGGTGTGCTTATTTTGATATCAATTTACCTTGTTTGTCAGGGAGGAAAAGAAAATTAAGAAAAATACATATAAAGAGCAAAATGCTTAACCCAGGTCACACTTAAATTCAGCATTAACTGTCATTCTGTTTAAAAATAGATGAAACCATGGAGCTGATACAAAACTGTTTGATTCCTCTAATGCCATTTCCTTGTTACATGATTTAGAATTTCCTTTTCTATCTTGAACTCCTCTGTAGACTTTCAGTTAAGCAAGACTTCATTATGTTTCTTCCTTCTAAGACACGTGGTATAAATTATTTCTTATCTGGGCATTCTTCTCTAGTCCACACTCTATCCTACCCCATATCACAAATAAGTCATCTGTGTACCATTACAAGATGGTACTTGTAACTGGGCTTCCCTGATGTCTCAAATGGTAAAGAAACTGCCTGCCAATGCAGAAGACAAAAGAGATGTAGAGTTCAGTCCCTGGGCTGGGAAGATCCTCTGGAGAAGGAAATGGCAACCCACTCCAGTATTCTTGCCTGGAAAATTTCATGGACAGAAAAGCCAGGTGGGCTACAGCCCATGGGGATCACAGAGTCGGACACAACAGAGACACCTGATATTCAAAGGGCACGCGGAGCCCTCTCCCCAGTCACTGTGATACTCTCTTAAGTGGCTTGAAGAATGTGGGTTGAAGCAGTGGTTCCCAACCTTTTTGACACCGGGGACCAGTTTCATGGAAGACAATTTTTCCACGGACCAGGGGTTGGGGGGGGTGATTTAGGGATGATTCAAGCCTACTACATTTATTGTGCACTTTATCTCTATTATTATTTTATCAGCTCCACTTCAGATCATCAGGCATTAGATCCCAGAGGCTGGGGACTCCTGGACTTAAAGGATTGAACCACACAATCAACTCATTGTTCATTAGAAGCAATCTATTGAGACAAAGAATGTTTAACCATGGGCTATGTATATAGGGCCCTGAGCAGGACAGTATACACAGTCTAAACATTATTTGATATGGAGTCTCGGTTTGGAAGAGCCACTAGAATCTGTAGAACAGATATACTTTAAAGGCCAACAAAGAGTGTTTCTTGACCCAAAGTTAGCTTCATCATTCACAGTTTGTAAACATTCAGAAAACAGCACATACAGGTTTCTACACATTCTAATAAGATACTGAATCTTGTTGACAAGGTGACTTTGTTTCCTTCTTATGCTGGGAAAACGTGAATGGAAGAATTACAGAATGTCATTTTTTTAAGCATCATTCTATAGCTTTTTTCTTTTTTCAAGTGAAAAGCTAGATTAAAATACAAAATCAGTTAAAATGATCCAATTTAAGCAACTCTGTTTTTCCTGACTTGCTTATTTATCTGAATGTGTTCAGCAATATTTTAGATGGAAAATATTATCAGAAATAGAAAGCTGCCTTTAGGGAAATACATTGATCTACTTAGCACAAAAAATAAATGGTAAATTGAATGCTCAGAACCAAAATTTATCTACAGTTTGCAAAGGATCAAAAATCAAGACTTGAAGTTGCACATAATTTGTTCTCAACTTGCTGGCTGTGGAGAACTGGATGAGGGACAGCATCTTGGGTATTGGCGGTGGTGGTGTTTAGTCAAGCAGTGTCCAACTCTCTTGAGACCCCATGGACTGTAAACCTCCAGCCTCCTCTGTCCATGGGATTTCCCAGGCAAGAATACTAGAGTAGGTTGCCATTTCCTTCTTGGGGATCTTCCCAACCCAGGGATCGAACTTGTGTCTCCTGTGTTGGCAGGCAGATTCTTTATGCTGAGCCACCAGGGGAGCATCTTGGATATTAAGATGCCTCAGTGGACCAAAGTCACTCTAAAAATTTAGCTATTTAAGGGCAAAAATGCAAGCCAACCAGTAACAAACTGTCATAAAAACTCTTGTCTTTCAACAACAAAGAAGATGTTCAGGACAAACTGTTTCAAATCTGTTCTGGAAACACTGAATGCTATATTCCTTTTTTAGAGATTCAAAAAGTATACTCACCGATTAAAAGCTATAATTTATCTGTTTTTATTTTTCTGTGGGACAGTTTTCCAGATTTGCTCATTATATCCTTTTTGGAATATCATCTATAATTTCGTCAAACATGAATGTTTCAAAAGAACTTGGAAACTCTGCATTGGACTTTTTTGTGACTTTACATGCATTATGTAGAACCAGCTATATGTGCTTAAATCATACACATTTATACAAAGAATACCTGCTACATTGGAAATTCTCCAAAGCTTGGTTTCATCTGTTTCTTTAAGTCATATCCAAAATTGAAAGGATTTATTCATACAAAAGGAAAACACCCTACTTTTCAATACAGTTACTGAGACCTCCTTACTGCTTAGTTAGGGAAGACCTTCTGCTTGGGTTTGTGATTATTTGTGAACGTGCCTTAGGGTATATTGCTTAAATTAGATTTTCTGGTGGTTTCTTGACCATGTAATTTAGTCTGTGTTTGAAGACTTAAAATCAACAAATGATTGGAAGTTAAAAAAATAAACCTCAATATTCACACTGCACAGCTATCTTTAAATACAATGGGCATGTTTATGAGTTGATATTACCCATGGAAGTGAGGCTTCTCCAAATGATACCTGAAAGCTGTTTTTTTATTTTCCTATTGTAAAGCGAAAGGCAGTGTAAATACAGATAATAAAGCCTGATTAAAAAAGGATGCTTAAATATGTATGGAATAGTCTTGCAAAAACAAAATATATTAATTGGTCTCAGGCATATGCCTTAATCAAGGATATTATAGATATTAATAAGCATGCATTTAAAAAAATAATGCTGACAAATCTGGTATTATTAATATTAATTTTGTAGAATGCTTTAATTTTCATTGATAATGCTAAATAACAGAAAATTGGAACAGATGCCTCATTGTATTCTTACTGGGAGAAAAATCAACTTTCCTGGAGAATTAGAAAAGGAGAATTATTAAGTGTTTTCTACACTATGAGATTTCATGAATCTGGTTAAGAATCTAGTAAGTTCTTTTCCTGCCCAGAGCAAATGTATACTTCAACCACTAATCTCTTTGGATACGGTCTGATTTTATCTTTGCTGTTAAGGCTGGTGTGTTTTGCTGTGGCTGTTGTTAAACTGAATGGACATTTACTCATAATTAAAGACAAAAGAGTGAAAAGCCATTCTGCCGTGATTATGCTGCAGATTTTTTTTTACCGTCTACAAGTGAGACTCTGCAAATGGTTCTGATTGCAGCATTTGGGAAAGGACTGCACTGGAATTGGTCCAGAAAAGAGTGCCTAAAAAGAGCTGATAGGAAGAGCAGCAATATAAGGAGAGTCTAAAATAAATAGGCTTTTTCAGTCTGAAATAAACAAAGCTGAGAAGGGATTTCATTGATGGCTATAAAATCAGGAAGTGTATAGATTAGAGAGGACATGGCTTTTGACCAAATTCACTAACGTTTTAAAAGAATCATTTTTTGACTTATGAAAAGAAGTACTTATTTATGAAATGGCTAATATTCATATTACATTAATAATTCCAGGAAGTTGACTTGGTAGAAACATGTATACAGAAAGAATTTTGGAAAGAATATGTGAATGGCACTTTGTGAGCTGATTATTAGGAATTTGGAATATTGTGAATTCTCTCTCTCTCTCTCTCTTTTTTTTGGTCAGAGGTTTAGGAAGGACTTTGCAATAGAAACAGGTTCAATCCCTGGATTGGGAAGATCCCCTAGAGAAGAGAACAGCTACCCATAGGTAATTTGGCAAACACTCTCAAAAAAAGAAAAAAAGAAAGAAAGAAAGAAATCCGTGATTTTTACCTTTTGCTGATTTCCATGGTGTAAACACTTACCATGATTGATTTCAAGCTACCAAGAATTTAACAACTAGTGTCCCAGATTTGTGAATATTTAACAGTTGACTCCCACAGACCATCAAATATACCACTCACATCATATTTACAATCTAGAAACAAAGTTACTCTCAGACAGAGGACTATTATGTTTAGACTGTTAGCCTGAGAGACCAATGGGGAAGAAACCTACAATACTCCCATAAATTAATGTAACTGGATTAAATTGATCATTTAAAAATATAATTTCACATGTCTTCTCTCCAATTTATATGAATTCTTCCTTTGGTTTTCATGTATTCATTCATACATTCACTCAGTCTCTATTTCTTTACTACCTGGCATGTGATGTGAGTTCTAAGAAAAGGAAAACTTGGCCAGAGAGGAGATTGGGGTGCAGACCTCCATAGTCTGATGATACATGTCTACCTGGGTAATACAGAGCGGTGTGCTGGGTAGATAGATGTTAAATACACAGCATGTCCAGGCAAGTGAAAGAGGATGGCTCTGTGGGTACGAGAACTCTGGTGTGTCCTTTCCCAAATATGATTGCTCTTGAGTCACTTTCTTTCTTTAACTGCACCCAAGTGTTCATCGTTCTTCCTAAATAAATGGCTGTGTTGAAAGAAACTGTATGAAAAAAAAAATAATACCAAGACAATGACTTGTAATTAACTGAGTTAACAGCTTCACCTAAGCAAAATGAACAATTTCCAGGGGCTTTTATGTACTTCCCCCAATGTGCTAAAAGAATTACGATTATACATTCATTCCAGAAGGTGGCTGGAAGGTGTTAAAATCCTTTAGCTCTGTTATTAATAAAAAGACTCGCTTAGTAATTAACATCAAGGCATTCATTTCACCAAAGGGTATTAATGTCCTGTCAAAAAAACAGGAAAGATTAAAAATCGAAAAGATTAAATCCTAGCAGCTCTTTCAGGCTGAGATATGTTTTTTCCCACACCAAAACTATATTTATTCTTTTCAAGATGTTTTTAGCCACTCATTATGCCAATTTCAGGACTTCTTTCCAGGTGGCTCAGGAGTAAAGAATCACCTGCCAATGTATGGGATGCAGGAGGCGTGGGTTCGATCCCTGGGTCAGGAAGATCCCCTAAAGGAAGAAATGGCAACCCTCTCCAGTATTCTTGCCTGGGAAATCCTATGGGCAGAGGAGCCTGACGGGATACAGTCCACGGGGCCATGGACTGTGAGAGTCAGACATGTCTGAGCGACTGAGCAGGCATGTACGCATGCGCGTTTCATGGTTAGGTTTGTGGGATAAGCAAGAATTTGACCTTTGGTGATGTATATGACGAACAGAGCTAGTTCAAATTGGAAGCCTTAGTAACTGCTTTAACTAGGAAGAAACTGTTCATTGATTAAAAAAAATTTTTTTTTTGCATTCAGTTAAATAAGGCATTTGTTCAGCTAGTCTATATAAATTAAAAGAGTATGCAATACTCAAATAAGTACAGTCCCACAGAAATCAGGATTTCCTTTGGTTAAAATGTATAAAAGACCTAGAAGATTTCTGATTTCTCTTTATCTCAACATATGAAAATGTTATCTGGATGCACACATAAGATATATTTGGAACTTCCAGAGGCAACATTATTTATTCTACATCATTAAGTAATAACCGAATCCATCACTGTTATTTGTTATCAACAAATTTTCAAATATTTGGATGTAAATCCTGAAACATCTGAAGCTGGCTTACTGATCATATCTTGCGAAAGAATTGGTGGCTTCGTGGTGAGACTGCAAAGTTTCTGGGTTCATCCATCTCCATAAACCCCATTTCTAGCACAACACTTGGCACTCAGTGAGTGTTCCATGAATGATTGTAAAATAGAATGTGTTCAGAAATATTAAATAATAACATAGTGTCTTCCAGTTGATGGATTTAGTAATAATTTTGTCATTTAGATCTCTTCTGTAGACCCAGGTGATGAATATTCAGAAAACATAAGAAATGTAATCTCAGGCAGTATGCATAATTTTGAAATATAATCACCGCTTGTAGTGCTTACAATTCCGTACAGTATTTCATAGCAGTGGAAAATATTTATTTTCATCAGAGCTGTCATTACTCCATTATATCATTTCTTCTGAAAGTCGCAGACATTGATAGGGACTGAAGTAACTTAATCAGTAATGTAATTAAATGGAAGGTAAATATTGCTTTCCAAAGGTGAGTGTCAGCCAGCTGAGATGAGGATACATTTTTAAAAGCTGTTTAGTTTATTAGAGTTTAGCTTATTGTTGTCTTTATTTCCTGTTGATTCAGAATGTTTCCTTTTTGTATTTGCTACAAAATTATAACATTCTTGGTAATTGTGTTTATTAATTTTCCCCATTTGCGGGTTGTTTTTTTTTTTTTTTTTCCCTTAGTGCATGAGTGTCCGGACCTGAGTGTGAGTTTGTGGAGCTTTGTCCCAGGTTCTGAGGCTATAGATTTTTATCCCAGGGGTCCTTCCAGCCAAGCGGCTTCCTCTGCATTGTAGCGCTCGTGGGTGATGAACCACCGTGGGCCCACTGGCCGCCACGCCAGGGCCAAGCTGTGCGGGCTACCTGCCCCGGCTCTATACAGGCCTTTAAAGCAAAGAACAGAGCATTGAGGCAGACCCAGTACATTCCTGTGGGAATTGTCACAGCCTCCTGGTAAAGAAAAGCCCCAAATACTGGCTCAGATCACACCCAAATTGTCCAAAATATGATGTCTCTTAATGATCAGGAAAGAACAACTCATGCTTTTGAAGCTACTTAGTCATACCGGATGCATTTCTAGAGTCATTTTAAAAATACCGAGATTGCTAAATATATGTGCATGTATACCTATATATGCATATGTGGGAGTGTGTTTGTGCGACTTTATAAAACACGCCCCCGTGTGGCTGTCTGTGGACACCGAGGATCACAATACAGGGGTACTCACTACCCCTCTCCCCCTGTTTTTTTCCACGCCACCTGAATGAAGCATAGCAGCTTTTTTGCAAAGGGAGTGATGCTTAATCGAGGTGTTTTTATAAGGAGATTGAAGGAAGAACTGCGATTTTTGAAAAACACATCTCTGAATTTACTAAATTGAATGTTGTGACCTTAACTAGCTTTTACAACTTCACATTAAATTGGTATGGTCCATAGGTTCGCAAAGAGTTGGACACGAATGAATGACTGAGCATGCACACACACACATACACATATTAAATAATACTGTCTACACATGGCTTGTAATCAAACACCTTTGTCAAGTAACAATAAACCCTTTAAAAATTATTACTGTTTCTTCTCTTGTGAGTTTCTGAAAAATTCAGTAAAATATTTTAAGATTTCCATTCTGGACATGAAAGGTGAGAACATTTGGTAGCAATGAATTTGGGGTGTTTCAGAAGAATAGTAGGTAAAAAAAAAATTGGAGGTTGCCTTTAAATTTTTGACTACTAAAAGGCATTATGAACTGAATGAATTTTAAAATAAGAACACCAGTGTAATGACTTGAGGTGCAAAGATTCTGTGACTTTTGAGAAAAATTGGAAGGGTCTAGGGAGTCATGTTTGGGTATGGTTGTGAGAGTTACTGAGAGAGAGAGACAGAAAAGTTAACCCAGGAAAGATGAAGAAATCCAGTCAACTGAGTTACACAGGCAGAAACTTTACTGTCTCATGTCAAGTAAAAACAATCAGAGTTAGCTAAGAAGATTTTATTCTAAAGGACTATTGCCAGAAAGAGGAATGGAACCACAGCTTTTGGAAGATTTTCTCCAACCATAGATCCATAAGGGGTTCTCTTTTATAAGGAGCAATAAGAAAAGTTCATGGACTTCCTTGGTGGCACAGTGGTAAAGAATATGCCAGCTATACAGGAGATGTGAGTTCAATCCCTGGGTTGGGAAGATCCCTTGGAGAAGGAAATGGCAACCGTCTCCTGTATTCTTGCCTGGGAAATACTGTGGACAGAGGAGTCTGGTGGGCTATGGTCCACCGGATCACAACAAAAGAGTTCAACACGACTTAGTGACTGAACAACAGCAAGAAAAGCTCAAAAGAACAAGGTTTGGGGAAGTGAGTGAGGGACACTGGCGGGTGATGGGGTGGTAGATCAAAGAATGGTTTCTTATGAGGTCAGTCGGCTTTGGAAGGAAGAATGTTGTATGCTGGCTCAGACTGAGGGTGGCCCAAGGTTTAGAGGTTTAGGGGAAGGAGAGATTCCCAGTGAAAATTTGGTCAGTAAGTTTTGTTCTGATTGATCTGTTCATGAGCAAAGAGAGGACGTTTGAAGGAAGTCCCTGCCCATGTCACAGGTAAATAAGGGAACCCATAAGTCTTATCTGACTTCTGTGGGGAAGGGTGTTATTTTGCAAAGGGCTGTTTTTGGAACACAAAGGGTGGGAGAATTTTGTAACCTTTATTTTTTCCTAGGATCACAGGGCTCAGGTAAAATCCAGTATTTTCACCAGCCATGAGAGGGAGTGTAGAAGATCAGCTGGGTCAGTGCTCCAAGGACCAGGAGAGAGTCTGGAGAGATGGTCAGAGTGTAGTGATGGGGAGGAGACAGAGGCTGGGATGCAGGCGGTCAGGAAGCAATAAGTATCTTAGCAACCGGGTCTCGGGCACAGGACTGCAGCTCAGAAGCAAAATTTCATCCATCAGTGCCTAGATGTTGAGAGTAAGAGGGGGTCCCGGGTCTCGAAGTGTATAAAGTGGGCCCTGGCTTCTGGAACAGGGAAGCATCTCTGTTTAGAGTAACCAAGCCTTTGGGAGCACTGAACTAAATCAGAGGTAGGTTGGAGTTTATTGAAAACAACGCTTGCCCCCTCAGTGAGGGAAGCTGATTCCAAACTCTGAAACTTAGCTTAGTCCTTCTGGGATGGGTGGGAAAGAGAGTAGGCAGAACCTGGCTCATAATATCTTTAAAGAGGAATTTCTTTTCCAAGAAAACCAATTTATTTTCAGCCTGAATAATGATCCACTGCATCACATACTTCTATCATTTCCACACTATATATACTTAGGAATTTCTTTTTGTTTTATAGGTCAGCATCCTGAACCTCATGGGGGGAAAGCATAGTTAAATTTAGGAAGGAAATAGAATATAAATAGCTATATTAAAGGATTGTAAGGCTTGAAAAATTACATGTCAAAATTGAAAACGTAAAAGTTAGCTTTTTGGGTTTCTCTATTTTTAAATTTCTATTTCTTGTCTGTTGATAATATTCATGTTGAATTGTTGAATTATTTTTATTCCAAATGTCGAGTATAGTTTCTACATGCTATATGTGAGACTTTTATAAATGTATTGCATGTGGTTTACCATTTGCTTTCCTTAGGTTATCAAATTATTTAAATATCCAAGAAGGGCTCATAATACATAAATATGAAGGTATGATAGAAAAGTCTATTTTATTTTATTAATTCATAAGAATATTTGTGAAAGTTTTAAGTATGGAGAGAAAATGTAACATTTTCCTGACCTGGTATGTAACACAATTCCCAAGGATGAATTCAAATATAGCAATTGCCTCAGAACTGCTCTTTCTATATCTGGTCTAGTTAAGGCCTGGGTTATTTATTCAAATTCCAAATGTTTATTCAGGCTACAGAGTGGTACTTAACAAGATTTCTCTGCTGAATGCATGTAGTTGTAACTTTGCTGGAACACCTATCCTGATATGACTTATATTTTGGTTATATAAAAAATTTAAAACTTCTTATGCCTTACACTGATGTGGAAATACATATGTATATCTCCCTTCCACATCATTGTAAGGTGTAAGGCGTATCAGAGGATGGTTGATGTACTCCGTACATCGTTGATAATGCTACCATTCTCAAATGGAGTCTCATTCACGATCAGCATGCATTATATGTGGCGATTTAAATAAAAAAGTAAATCTTAAAATTGAGTGCCATCCTCTTATGCGATGCATTCCTATCAATCGTTAAAACAACATAGAATTGTGAATTATGCATAGAATTGGAATATGTCTAGAGATGTGTGCGTGCAGTGCGTGCGTGTTCAGTCGTGTCCAACTCTTTCTGACCACCAGGCTCCCCTGTCCATGGGATTATCCCAGCAAGAATCCAGGAGTGGGTTGCCATTTCCTGCTCCTGGGCATCTTCCTGACCCAGGGATCGAGCCTGTGTCTCCTGCATCTGGATTCTTTACCGCTGCACCACCTGGAAGCCCCTAGAGATGTGTAGGAGATGTTGAAGTCAAGCTGAAGGGCTCTGTCCCTTAGTTCCTGATTGCAGCCCACCCTTTGATCTTTGCTCCATGTCTTGGTCCCTACTTCCTCCCCACAAGTGCACAGAGCTCTTCTAGAAGTGGAGGCCTTTAAAATCTGACCTCTGTCTGCTTCCCTAATATAATTCCCTGATTTCCTCCCACCTGCGCCCTATGCTTCAATCACGAGCCCTGGTTTTCAAGTCTCCCTGCCTCTGTCCACACTGTTCCGTTTTCCTGGTGAACTTCTACACAGGCCTTTTCTCTGACTTCCCAGGTGGAGTTTGCTGTTGTCATCTGGAATCCTCACTACATTGGTTGGCCTTACCTCCATGTTAGCACCAACTCCTCCTTATGCATTTATCTGTTCTTCTTCCTGTATAACCCACTTCACCGAGAGCTCTTTGTAGACAGGGGTCCAGTCTTATTCTCTGCATTCCAGTGCTTTGCCTTGCACAGTGCCCTGCTGAAAGATTACTATTACATTAATTAATTGAATGTTTGTTTTTCACTATTTTTTTCTTCTGTATAACAGGGGTAGATTTTAGTACATCAATACCCTTGGAAATTTTTTCTAAATATTATCAGACTTATGCATATAAAAAACCCTAAACATTTGGTACTTTTAGCTGTTAAGGATAGTACTATGTTAATTCATCGACTTTAATCAGTCATCATACATTAAAAAATTTTGTTTATAAATTTGGCTGCACTAAGTCTAAGTTGCAGCATGCTAACTTTTAGTTGCAGCATAGTTCCCTGATGAAGGATTGAACCGTGGCCCCCTGAATTGGGAGTGAAGAGTCTTAGCCACTGAACAAACAGGGAAGTCATCATGCATATTTTTGAAAGTAAGGTATTATAGCACAAGAACTCTGGGCATGGCACATCATGAAAATGGATAATTATCTATTATGAATTAAATATGGTGTTCCCCAGGTGGCTCACTGGTAAAAAATCCCCCTGCCAATGCAGGAGACACAGGAGGCGCGGGTTTGATCCCTGGGTCAGTAAGATCCCCTAGAGTAGGAAATGGCACCCTACTCCAGTATTCTTACCTGGAAAATCCTATGGACAGAGGCGCCTGGCAGGCTACTGTCCACAGGTTTGCAAAGAGTCAGACCTGGCTGAGTGACTGACTACACACATACACATGCATGAATTAAATATGAATGTATGTATATGTATACATATCAATATTATTTATATATGTATATATGTATATCTCTATTTTCTATTTATTTATCATCTATTTCATTGAGATCCTATAAGAATGTATCAGAGAATATGAAAAAATAGCAAAGTGACAGCGGCATTTTGCATTTTTCTATTTTGAATTTCTATTTTGCATTTTCTATTTTGAAACTTATAAGTCAAGAGCTTAGTAGGAAAGTTGATGAAAGCCTAAAGAAAAGAATAGTTAATTTTTCTTGGAGAGTTAAGGGAAGTTTGCCCAAAGGAGGTGATTTTTTGATTTAGATCTTTGATTATTACTTAGACATTTCCAGATGGACGGCACCCTTCTACCCAGCAAATAGCAACATGAGCGACAGAAAAGTGGCCTGAACATGTTCCCCGTGTTTGGAACCCAGGAGCCCAGGTCAGAGGGGTCGTGATCCCATGTAGATAAGAAAAGATAATGCTAAAGGACAAAGAGGAACCAGCTGTTCGAGAATCTTCGAATCAAAGGGGGAAAAAAAGGTAGCAATTATATGCAGATATCCTTTCTTATTTAGTCTAAAGAGTAAAGGGTCAGCATCCACAGAAAGAATATACAACTGAGCCAATTCTGGTTAGTTTAACATTGTAAGCATTGTTCATAATTTACATAAAATACCAAGTTTGAATGTGCTTTCTTAAAGCAACTATTGCTCTGTATATTATTTCAATCCATCCTCTTATTTTTAGACCTAATTTTCAGCATTCATTGCTGTAATATTGGGTAGCATGAAATAAAATTTTATATTAGTTTCTATTTGAAGGAAAATTCATGAATTTCTTCATGTAAACCATGTCCTTTTTTAAAAAAAAAAAAATACTGTAATTTCATCCTCTTGCCTAGGTAATGGATGCATCTTAGCTAAAATATAATCACATTGCTTGATCTTATTTTTCCCTTTTGGCATTCCCAGTGCTTAGACCTCATAGTAGTTTAAAAAAATGAAGTTGGCAGAGGAGCAACTGAACAACCACAAAACTAGTTGGAATTGGCAGAGCAGTCAAGAGCTTGGCTGATATTTTGGCACTTGCTTTTGTAATTGAAGAGGAACTCTTCAAGTAAATAGCCTATTCCAGTATTTGGGACTTTGAGAATGCTTATTTTAAAATCCTTTTCTATTTTGAATTAAGTCACATCTATCCATAGTTAGACAAGCTGCAGTGGCATTGAGGATGCCATCTACATAGTAATGGACAAATGTCTTTAGAACTCAAGGAGTTCTGCCCCATCACTGGGTTGCAATTAACTAATTGAATAATTAAGGTTCATAATCTTACTTCCCATTATATGAAATTCTTCCTTGCCAAAGTTTATTTGCTTCTCAAAGATAACCACATTCTCTTTTTTTATCATCCTGGTAATATAGATACAACATCACAGGCCTACTTTCAAAATATTAGAGCAGAATATAAAGCAGAATTCACTCCTTTTCTAATTGCGATAAAGGCTGTCATGGTCACATGGATTATTACAATTGTCTTCTAACTGGTTTTCTGGTCTTTTAACTCAGCCCCCTGCGCCCCATTCATTCCCATTCTAAAAGACTAATTTGATGGAGTCTCCTTCCTGCTTTAAATCTAGTAATAGATTCAAAATAGAAATTATAAACTTACTGGTGAGGCCATTCATGGTTCACCTTCACCTACCTGTCAAGTCTCTTTCTTCCCTGCTCCCAGTTTGCAGATTGCCTTCTGTACCCCAGCCTTCATTTTGTGAACTCCTTTTTCTCCTCTCACATGATATATATTTTACTCCAGAAAGCCTCATTTGACCTATGAGCCTAGGATAAGTGTTGCTCCAGTGTGCTTGTGATAATGCTATACTCATCACTTACATTTACTACGTATTCTCTGTTTCTACACACGAAGCAGAAACTATAAGGTTGGGTGCTTTGTTCATCATTTTTCCTCACATCATTCTTATTTGGAATGTACTTCATCAATATTTATTAAAAGGATAAAATAGGAAATTTGAAAAGCATAAAATAGGTAAGTCACCAAAGTTCTTGTCATCAACTAGCTGGCAAGTCTTGATCAAATTGTTGTAACTTCTCTGAGCCTATCCCCATTTTATCAGCTATAAAATGAGGGTGTCTGGACTACATAAATTCCCTATCCCCTCTGGTCTAAAATTCCATCATCCTGTTTTACCATTAAGCCGAAAATGACTGAGTATCATGTTTTCCCAGCAAAATGTTAGACATAAAATCCAATGCAAAAGATTTGAAAAAAAGAAACTAATAATCTTGTTGGAGAAAGAAGACCTGTATATGATAAACAGGAATGAAAGACATGAATCTTTATAAAATGCATAGGTCTTTATATATTTGCCGGGGAAAGAGAGCTAAACAGTGTTAGAATTAGATGGTTTTATTTTGAGAAATGTTCTTGGAAAAAAACTTAGGATGCTACATAAAGTTAGAACATACCTTGAAGTGAAAAGGTGGTGTGAAAAATGACAGCAATGTCATGGCTGTGAGCCCTTTCTATCAGCAGAAGAGCATGAAAGCTTCACAAAATGGGATTTTCTATTTACAGAGCAGTATTGGAGTGCTGTTGGGTGACGAGTATCTGCAAGTCGGTTTTTTGGGAAATGTTTTTGGGTCAGTTTACTTACAATGTAGTTAGAGATATTGACTCAATACTACTGGCATCGAAAGCTCCAAGTTTCCAAAAAATAATAAGAACCCTTTTGTTAACCTTAAACAAATAGACTGTCAAGTTATTTCTCCAGTAAAAATGGTCTTATTCGGGATCAGCGAGGAATTGCAATTCAGAGTCTGCAACCCTGAGAGCTACTGCGCGTGGCCCACAGAACAAGGAGAGGAGCACTTTCGTACAGATGGGAAAAGGAAGTTTGGGAGGGCTATAGGAAATAAAGAGTCACCTGGAGGAATTAGAAGTTCACTGAATAGTGGCTTTTCATTGGCTGAGTCATGACAGTCTCTTCCTTGGTTAAGCTTTTGCCAGGCAAGAAGAGGAAGTCTTTGTTCTTCCTCTAGGACTTTGCTATTGTTGTAGGGTGTAAGAACTTCCCCCTATGGTCTTCTGACTCTTTTTTAATTGAGGTCTATTCATTTTTATGCTTTGCACGGAATAAGTTTATGAACAGAATGTCACATCTGTGCATTTGTCCTGGACAAACTTGGTTTTTCCAGACAACTTGAGTCCCGTGAAACCTTTATAGGTAAATTTTAACAAACAAGAACTGTTACTGACTGATATTTATAACTAAGCTTATTTGTAGGAATTTGATTTTTAGTGGTGTAAGGAGCCAAGGCAGGAAATCTGGAAAACATTTTACAGTCAGCCTTGACTGTTAAATGAAATAATATAAATGAAGCACCTAAGACAGAGACAGAAATATGTTAGACGCTTAGTTAATGCTACTCCCATTATTTCTTTTTTTTTTTTCATTTATTTTTATTAGTTGGAGGCTAATTACTTTACAGTATTGTAGTGATTTTTGCCATACATTGACATGAATCAGCCATGGATTTATGCTTTCTACCTTCTTGGTCAAAACAATGAGACATCAAGATACATGTATCTTCAATTCCTAATTGCTTGTGCTTATCATTTTGTATTCATGACTTTCCTATCCAGAAAGATATCCTATCCTAAAGATAGCCTACAAAAAGCAAAATATTTCAGCTCCCAGGAAATAAGGTATTTGAATCCATTTTCTAATATGTATGACTGGAAGATGATTTTCTAGAATGGAGGGAAATTGAAAAACCAGTTTATCAAAGTTTCTAAGTCTTGAATGTTGCTATTTTCCATTTCACTTTAAATTTCTCTATCACTGTAAGATTCTATTCATTGTGCCACAATTCTTATTAAGCCTTTCCCAAGTTCTTCACTTGGAAGGCATGACATTTTTTCATACCCATTGCAGATTATCTCTCTATATTGCAGAATTTTTAGGTTGAATGTGCCCATAAAATGTTAGAGCTGGGAGGGAATTTGGAGTTATTTTATTCAAACTCCAAATTAAAAAAAAAATAAAGAACAGTGCCAGATCGGTTAGTAAATTAGTCACTATTTTTATATAAAAGTTTTCAGCTTTTTGTGTTAAATTTATATGATATGCCTGCACATCAATCTCTCTGCCACTGTCTACTACTCTAACTGGTTCAGCAGGTCCTGTAAAATTCTTACATATCCAATTGACCTTTATTTTCTACAGCTGTTGGAAAGAAAGCCTCTCTTCAGGTCAGGAGTTTTTGTTTTTATTTCTCTAGGAAATATTTTCTTCTTCCCACACATTAGTGTCATAATTTTTTAATTAATTTTTATTGCAGTATAGTTGCTTTACAATGTTCTGTTAGCTTCTGTGCTGTGCTTAGGGCTTAGTTGTATCCGACTCTTTGTGACCCCGTGGACTGTATCCCATCAGGCTCCTTTGTCCATGGAGATTCTTCAGGCAAGAATACTGGAGTGGGCTGCCATGCCCTCCTCCAGGGTAAGATAATAGATATGGAGTATACTTTGTGATTTATTTTGGTTTACTAAAATATAGGTAAAACGCAGGGATTGAACCCAGGTCTCATGCGTTGCAGATGGATTCTTTACCGTCTCAGCCACCACGGAAGCCCAAGAATACTAATGTGAATAGCCTATCCCTTCTCCGGGGGATCTTCCTGACCCTGGAATCGAACTGGGGTCTCCTGCATTGAAGGAGGATTCTTTGCCAAAGGAGGTACCAGGGGAGCCCTGTGTTAGCTTCCACTGCATAGCAAAATGAATCAGCCGTACATATACATTCCCTTTGGGATTTCCCTCCCATTTAAGACACCACAGTAGCACCATTTTGAAACTTTGCTTATTGGATTTTGTTTTCTTGCTTGAAGTGATTACCATTCATTAATCCTGCCAACCTAGCTATTATTTAGGGCCCAAAGCCCTACTTCAGGTTAGAATGAAATTTTCTAAATTACTCCAGCATGATGTGTTTGTTAAAGCTCTATGTGTTTATTTCCCGTATCATACATTCCCACATTATTATAATATGTATAGATTCATTCATTGGTTGGTTCAGGGACTTGTGTTGTACTCTGACACCTAAATTAATATGATTATCTTAGGGGTGGAGCTTTTTGCCCAGAGCTGTTGCCTTGTGTGTGGTTAGTGACTACTCAGAGCATCTTCTTGGTACCAGGGAGAATAATTTATTTGCCACGTTTTGTAACCTTTGAGGTTCAAATGAGAAGTTTTCTGGAATATGTTAAAGGTTCTGTTCCTAGAGCCAATGCAGCATCTGTGTCTAAAAGAAATGTCATTTGTCGTAGCTTATTAGAAGAAACTGAAAAGATCTGAGAGGGAGAGTGAGTGGTTTTGGTAAGTGTGATTGGGGTGAATGGAGATCTTTTTTTGAACAACACTGGTTTGTAAAGCTATGAAATATAACTTCAAACAGTGCTTTGGGAAGATGGCTCACAGTAACCAAATAAGGGTAAAATGAAATTCCATCATGCATTCAGCATAAAAACTTACTAACCAGTTTATAGTCTCATTACAAAGTCACTGTGGCCACCCAGTGAAAAATCGGAGAAACTGGTTATTTGAAACCACTTATCCACTGGCTCACTTATCCAGTATGTTCAGATAAATGAAATCTGACAGGATTCCCAGCAGGGCTCTGTCATGGCATTGATGCTTTTGATTAGATACCAAAGAAGGCCATCTTCAGAGGCTGTTATTTGGATTAATTCCCAGGGCTGATTGCTACCCCAGTATCTTTAAAAAGAAATACTGTTATAAGGTATTCATATGCAAATAGGACAGTGATTTAATATTGCAAAGTTTGAGAGAATTGGGAAAATCAACAAAACCCTTCTTTGAACATTTTGTTGCTATCTAGTTGAAATGAAAGAGATAACAGTTTTGTGAGGTAGACCAAAAGCATGGGTGATGAGCCTAGCATGTCAATTTACTTTCTCAGGAGGTATAATGGAGTCTTTATAGAAGTCCCTATCTATTACATCACAAGAGGAGATTTCTAAACCTTAATACCAGATTGCTGACATTATCACTGTAGTGACTGTAACATCTGGTAAATTGAAAAGGAAAGATAAGCTTTCTTTTCTGTATTTAATCTGAAAGTTAGTACCACTTTAAAAGAAAAGTCCTTGGGAAATGTAACTATTAACCACTTAAACTAATCAACAGATCTATTTGGAATACTGGGGAAAATACAGCCTTGAACTGAGATATACTTGATAGTGTTGGGGTTAAAAATTATACATACAAGGTTTTTTTCTTTAACCATGTGGAATCTTAGTTTCCTGACCAGGGATCAAACCTATGCCCCCTACATTGGGAGCATGGACTCTTAACCACTGGACCACAAGTAAAGTGCTCCAATACATATAAGATTTTGATAGAAAATATCTAAAGAGTCTCATGAAAGAAAGCACAATTATATTGCAATTACATCTGATTTTCTCACAATTTTTTTTATCTACAATTTTTTTTTTCAGATGTGATCTCCTAGAACAAACCATAGTAATTTTTAAATCCACAAGATCTCATTTTATATTTATTTCATAACTCTTTGTTAGCATCAGTGGAGCATTGTTGGAAAATATAAAAGCAGAATTGAGAGGTGTTAAGGCCAGAATTCGGCTTCCCGGGTTACACAGTGGTAAAGAATCTGCCTGCTAGTGCAGGAGACACGAGATGTGGGTTTAATCCCTGGGTTAGGAAAACCCCCTGGAGCAGGAAATGGCAACCCACTCCACTATTCTTGCCTGGAGAATTCCATGGACAGAGGAGCCTGGTGAGCTACAGTCCATGGGGTTGCAAAGAGTTGGACAAGGCTAAGCACATAGCCAGGGCCAGAATAGTAAAGCATGACATTGATAGGTTAGTGAAGAAACTAAAATGAAGGATAAGGAAAGGAGAAATGTCTGTGCAGGATAAAATGCACCTGACAAAAATGCAGAAGGAGCCATGTCACTAAAAACAGGGCAAGTTGGGAGGGGAATTGAGCTGTCGTCTAACCTAAAAATACCCTGACCCAATTTTATCATGCGTGGACATTTTATCATAGAAAAAATAAGATTTTTTATAGGAATTATTTGCTATTTTAAGCTGTTTGCTACCATATAAATATTTGCATAGTTCATTGCTCTTTCTATCAGCCGTGCTCTATTTTGAGTGTTAACAAATGTTTCATTACGTCCTTAAAAGAGGGGAAGGACTAGTGCATAAATAAGAAGATGTAGTTCTGAAAATCGAATCATAATTCATTGCCTAGTATAATTTTCCAACAGAGTGCTATTACTCAAATAGTAGTGAACTGGGAGAAAATGTCCACTTTGTAATTTAGAAAACCCACATTAAGAGTAAAATCTCAGAGATTTTTCTCTGTATAATGTACAGGATTTCACCTGGAACATAGCTATACCCCTTTAATACGCCAGTATCATAGCTTCAGAGCCTTATTACTTAAAGGCACGTATTTCTAACTATTTGGAGATGATCTGCGGGGCTGTCACACGGGGATAATAACCTGTCATCACATGGGAAGCTTGGTTTCCTAGGGTGCCTTTAAAATTTTTTTTCTAATATATCACAGATTGGACAGAATAGAGATTTTTTTATTCCCATTAGAGTGATTCTCAACCTTACTTTTGATCGACCTATTAACTACATTAGGGGGAAAAGAGACTCCTTAAATCTCCCACTCAAATGGCTTGTGTTTGATTTCTCTGTATCTTTCACACACAGGAGCAGGCAGAGAGGTTTACCTAAACTGGCTCCCTAGAGAGATGGGGAAAAGAAACGACTGGACAGGGGTGTGCTTCCTCTCAGCAGTGGCCAGGAGGGTAGTATGGGATTCTAGTTTGTCTGGTACCCCTTTATCTGGCCTTTTTCCTTTGCTTTCTAAAAGCACATGCAGAGAACTCAGAGAATCCAACTAAAACCGAGGATGGGCTTAAAGCCCCACAAGTTCTTGTATATTAAAAACATAAAAATATTCTCCTGGAGACTTTTCACCACTTTCTTTGCCCTCTTCAGAAATATGGGAAATCATTAGAAAAGATCTACTGCGTTGATCGAATATCAAACCTTAAGCGCCTTTGGTATTTAGGTGTTGAGTTCTGTAAATAAAGACTTGGTTTGTGATTTATAAAACCTATAGTACAATGAGATTTGAAGATTTTTTTTTCTGCCCTGAATATCAAATTGCTCCATGAAAATCTGACAAACCATAAGGAAATTCTTATCTTTCATGATAATTTGATATAGATGTAATGATTCCAGTTAGCTATATGCATATTAGTATAAACAAATATTGCTCCAAGGATAAAATTCACATTTATTATGTTGATTACTACCTAAGGTATACTTAGGTAATAATTGAGTTTTGTATTTGTTCTAATATACAGAATATATATTGCATTGGCCAAAAAGTTCATTCAGATTTATCTATACGGTGTAACCAAAAAACATGAACCAACTTTTTGGCCAACCCAATATTTGCTCTGACATGTGGAGATCTTAGCCTTCAAGCACAGCAGACTGCTTAAGTGATATTGCTTATGAATGTGATAAGGTGGTAATTTATTTACTGAGTGGTTAATTTGGTAAGTGGTTTTTCTTATCCAAAAGGAATATTAGTAAACTGATAACAATAATTCATACTTGTTATGAATAATTCATAATTTTGTAGTACATAAGATCACTTGTTTACAAGTATATATCTTATAAAATCCTTACAAAGTAATGAAAAGTAGGTTGAGCACATGTCCCTTCCTCTATTTTACAGATAAGACAGAAACCAGAGAAGCTATAACCTGATTCACATCACACAGCTAATAAATATCAGACCCAAGGCTTAAAGTCTCATCTCCTGACTCTGTCTTCTGGGCTTTCCATTGAGCTATGATTGATTTATAAATTAATGAGATTAGAATGAAGATAATATTTGCTTTATAAAGTAATCAGTGCCCAGAATCTTTGGAACAAATAATACATTTACTTTTATAAGTGAAATAGTTTCAGTGAATTGTTGAAGAGTTGTAATTTGAAGGAATACAGTTTTAGAAGTGATATAACTATTATTGTACTAGATAAATTGAATGATGACATGAAAATTCATGAGCATGGCTATCTTAGCACTATCAATCTGGACGAAAACTCATACAATGTACACCCCTAAAATTATATTCAATACCTGTATAGAGAACATATATCTGTGATTGCAGTTGTATTTCTAGAACAGTGGGTAATAATATTATTTGATGACAGCATTTATATATTACTAAGTTACTTGAAGTTTTAAAATTATTGTGTACAATTTTCTGACACTTTAGGAATGATAAAAATGATAAAGCACCAAGCAAAAATATTTTGAGGGGTGGTAAGCAAGCTGTTTCTACTGATATTTGTGTAAAGTTGAATGCATTCCCCTTATTCTTCACTTTTCACGAGTACTTTATTATGTATATTTTATTTCTTGTGATGTACCTTTTTTCTTATCATCAGCCTTCTTATATAGCTGTTTTATTGAGAAGCAATAGTTGAAGGAGGTTTAATAAAACAGGACTTGTCACTCAGCCAAAACACCCTTGAGAAAATCTATTTTACATTTTTAAGCTGATTAAAAGCCATTTTTATTCAATATACTAAAAATTTACCCATTTCTTGTTAGAGCATGTTGTGCATGAAGAAAATCTATGTTTGAATTTAAAGTAATAATTTAAAGTTTTTTTGTTACCCAAAGTTATCATTGGACTACTTTACACAACACAAATCGGAACAAAAAGTACGTACAAATGCATTTGATCTCAATTCATTTTGAAATTTAGGATGGGCAGATATTGCAGATAACAACAAATGTGTGTTTTCTGCTTCTTATTGATTTAATTTCCTATTTTTTGCCTAGAGCAAAATTTTAAAATGATTAGAAGCAGAATATCTAGCATCATTTCAGGATTGTGGTTCAGGGCTTAGCAAACTATTGCCTGCAAATCCAATCTGGCTGTACCATTTTTTGTTAATAATGTTTTATTAGAACATAGCCATTCTTATTTACTTACGCGTTATTTAGGGTTGTTTTCATGCTATAAGATCCAGATTAAGTAAATACAACAAAGATCATATGCTCTATGTAGCTTAATACATTTACTGTATTATTGCAGACAAACTTTGCTGACCCCGGTTTGTGGACTGACTGGCATTGTTTTCTACACTGATTTTTTAAATTATCTTTAGTATATTCCACCTTTGGAAATATGACTACATACAGAAAAACATGTTTTCATCTGCTAATGAATCTTCTTACACTTTTTTAATATGTGGGGAATCTCTATGTTTTTAAATTTCTTTAAAAAAATCATTCAATGACAATGACCTAGAAGACAGTTGAGCAATAGAACATCTAATCCAGAGCAATTAAGATGGAGTTTATATGTGCAAATTTAATATTTCTTAGATATCTAGCAATAAGCCCTGAAAATAATTCTTCCTGTGAACCTTGATAACATAGTGTACGTATTGAGTAGAAAACCTCTGGCATTTTTTAAATTAAATCTGTAGCTAATGTGTAACCTGAAACATAGTTAATAGTTTATATAGAGATTGTATGTGGATATGTTTGTCCTAAAACCCTGGACTTCCTTCAGGGTAAATTGTCTTACCATTTCCAGTCCAGATCTTTAGTGCTTGCCTATATCCAGTTTCCTATTAGGCATGATCTCAGAGGAAGGTTCCACTTCTGAGACCCTTTGAAGTTAGGTGGCTCTGTAATTAGTTCTAGCCAATGACATGTACTGGAAATCACGTGTTTGTCACTTGCGGCCCCTGCATTTAAAAGGCAGTATTTTGCCTCCTCCATGCTCAGATTTCCCTGCCTGTGATACCTCATAAGCCTTGAGTAGAGATAACAGCATCACACAATGGGGGATGCCTGGGTCCCTAAATCACTAGATGGAGGCAAGACCCTGCTGAACCGCCCACAACCATTTCTGTGTGTGACCAGAAATAAAATTTCTCTTTTCCTTTTTCAAGCTTGTCAGTCACTTAGATTTTGGAATGTATTGGTTACTTACCATGGAAAATTTATCACAACTAATGCAGTATAGTATTATAGACTTGCTTGCAATAATTTATTTATGCCTACTTATTGTCTCTATTGATGGTTTTAAAATAGAATTTTTTTTTCCTTTTTAATTGCTGAACTCAGAGGAACAATTCAACGGACTTAGAATCAAATGTTCAGCATTTAAGTTCACTCTCTGATGGTTTTGACTATGTAGGTCTCTTTACTATTTGTACACAGGTGATTTGAGATAGTTAAGAAATAGAACAAATAAAAATCCATATTCTAGGATTGAGAATCAGGGAGGTGACACTGCCTATAAATGCATGGCTCAGATCTGAATGTCTGTGTGGTTTTAGCGGCTATTCTTACTTCACGTGTCAGGTCAAGATTATTTCATTTTTTCCCACAATAGGCAGGTAGTGGTGGTCGTTGTGGCTTAGTCACTAAGTCGTGTCCTACTCTGCCAACCCCATAAACTGTAGCCTGCTAGACTCCTCTGCCCATGGGATTTCTCAGGCAAGAATACTGGAGTGGGTTGCCATTTCCTCCTCCAGGGAATCTTCCCAACCCAGGGGAAGAGCTTGCGTTTCCTGCATCGCAGGTGAATATTTCACTGCTGAGCCACCAGGGAAGCTAAGTAATAGGCAGAGCTCTCTATAGATAGGTTTTTGAAAAATGATCACATTTTTGTTGTTGTTATTCAAATAGTGATTTAAATATATTGGGAAGATTTGCAAGTAAAGGAAATTCTTTCTGAATCATCTTATAAATCAGAATACATTTCTAAAGAGAGAATACTATCTAATTTTTTATTTGAAAATTAGTTTGAATTTTTATATTACTGATCTCAGACTGTGAAAAAAAGTCTGAAGACATCTAATACAACAATATGATTTTAGAGTGAAGCAAACTAAAGATCATGGAAGAGAATTAATTTGAGGTCATGTAACTGGTGTTCTTTGGAAGGACTGATGCTGAAGCTGGAACTCCAATACTTTGGCCACCTCATGCGAAGAGTTGACTCATTGGAAAAGACCCTGATGCTGGGAGGGATTGGGGGCAGGAGAAGAAGGGGATAACAGAGAATGAGATGACTGGATGGCATCACCAACTCGATGGACGTGAGTTTGTGTAAACTCCGGGAGTTGGTGATGGACAGGGAGGCCTGGCATGCTGTGATTCATGGGGTCGCAAAGAGTCGGACATGACTGAGCGACTGAACTGAACTGACTGAACTGAACTGAACCAGTGAGAGAGAAAACAATAATAATAAGTCAAAAGACTGGCTATCCAGGCCAGGATTGTATCTACTTTAAACCGCAAAAATGATATAAGCCAGTGACATGCATTTTAATCAGAAACTTGATTACCCAAGATAGAAATAATATATTAGGATATATATGTATATATTTATATACCATATGTGTATAACATTATAATCTTTTAGATGAAGTTTATAACAAAATAAGTAAATGTAAAATTTATCAGGAAACACAATTTATTTTTCTAATTTGTGGGGCAAAAGGAGGAAAAGAGAAATCCTCATTTAAAATTAGAAAGATCCAGGTAAAGAATGATTGTAGGGTCTTCCCTAGTGGTTTGGTAGTTAAGACTTCTCCTTCCAATTCAGGAGGTGCCAGTTTGATCCCTGGTCAAGGATCTAAGGTCCCGCATGCCTCACGGCCCAAAACACAGAACATAAACAACTGAAGCAATATTGTAACAAATTCAATAAAGAGTCTAAAAATGGTCCACATTAAAAAAAAAAAATGTCTTAAAGAATGCAGAGGCAAAAATCTGGAGAAGGATGAAAAAGAGGGCTGATTGACAGACAGATATCAGGAGCAGTGTAAACTCTGTGATGGAGCAAGATGATGGAAATTTGGGGGAAAGTATACAAGAGCAGGGTGAAATATGGTGGGAAAATGGATTAGAGGTGGATTATGGAAGATCAGATTAACAGTTTTAGACTTGAAGAGCTCATGGGAATCTTTGTATGATTTTCAGCAGTGCTTTTGAAGGTGACTGTTAAGTAGGCTACATGGGGAATTTTAAAGGGACACAGGAATTCAACTGATAACACTTATATCTCACACTGCTAGTTCAAGTGCAGGGCATATGACTTGGGTGATTAAAACAGTTATGAGAAGGAAGACACTGAAGTCAGAAATATTTTCAGGAGAAGGATATTGTATTTGGTTATAGACTAACCACTGGGCAGGAGTGAAAGGGAGAAAATAAGTGAAGTTTAGAGCAAGGTACAGAGGCAGACCAGTTGTTATCATTAGCTGAATTAAGGATTTGGGAGAGAAAATCTGGTCTGTTTGGGAGAAGATGCAGTGGAATATACAGATGAATAGGAAAACTTGGTAAGATTTTTGAGATGGAGTTAAATTAAAGCTTTCACATGTAAGAACTCATTTCATTTTTGTTTTGCGGTTTAACAAATGACCCCCAAACTTATGGCATCAAAGGAGAGCAATGATTTATTTTGCTTCTGAATCACAAGTAAGGCAGAACTTGTCGGGGACAGCTCCTTGCTGCTTCACACAGCATCCGTTGGGGCAGCTCATCTATAAGCTGGAGGATCTACCAGGAGGTGAGTCCCTTACATAGTTTACATGGTAAGCAGGTGCTACTGTCATCCGAGAACTCCTTTGAGACTGTGGGCTGAGAGCCTTACTTCCTCCCCAAGGGGCTGCTTGGACTTCCTCATGTCATGATGGCTGGTTTTCAAGAGCAAGCGGCACAAGAAAAAAGAAGTAAAACTCCCTGTTTATTTTGGTCTGTGCTCGTGAACTACCGGAATATATTTTCCACTGATTCTAATTGTCAAGGACTCACAGAGCTGACAGCCTCTTAAAAAGCAGAGACATCACTTTGCCGCCAAAGGTCTGTCTAGTCAAAGCTATGGTTTTTCCAGTAGTCACGTATAGATGTGAAAGTTGGACCATAAAGAAGGCTGAGTGCTGAAGAATTGATGCTTTCAGACTGTGATCCTGGAGATGACTCTTAAGAGTTCCTTGGACAGCAAGGAGATCCAACCAGTCAATCCTAAAGGAAAGCAACCCTGAATATTCATTGGAAGGACCAATGCTGAAGCTGAAGCTGGGAAAATTGAAGGTAAAAGGAGAAGGCAGGTTAGATAGCATCACCAACTCAATGGACATGAATCTGAGCAAACTCCAGGAGACAGTGAAGGACAGAGGAGCTTGGCATACTGCAGTCCATGGGGTCGCCAAGAGTCGGGCACAACTTAACGACTGAACAACAATCACACAGAGCTGAGAGTCAAAGTGAAGGAATATGTAATCTATGTCTCAATTGAGAGAATGTGAAATAACTTTAAGGCCATGTTTTTAAGCCACCACAAACTGAAGATCACCTATAAAATCTAATGTTACTTAGGGGCTTCCCAGGTGGCGCTAGTAGTAAAGAACCTGTCTGCCAATGCAGGAGACATAAGACACAGGTTCAGTCCCTGGGTTGGGAAGATCCCCTGGAGGAGGGCTTGGCAACCCACTCCGGTATTGTTGCCTAGAGAATCCCTTGGACAGAGGAGCCTGGCAGGCTGCAGTCCATGGGGTCGCAAAGGATCAGAAACAACTGAGTGACTAACACATAATCTTACTTAACAGAGGGAGACAGAGATCGTGGGACTGGCTGATTTAGTACCTATAGCAAAGCTTTCTCACCTAGGTGATGGCTTATGACACGTCACCTTGCTCACTGTGTCCTAGGGACAAAGCAGGTAGCAGATTCCTGTGGCGTGGGATCCACACACCTGTTTTGGTTTGATTTCACTTTGGGGAAACCTACCGCCTACACTGTGTGGATCAGAAGACCATAATTCTGTGATGAACAGTAACTGAAGGCTCTCTGGCTATCTTTCTAGAAAAACCATGTGCATATATTTATTTATTTCTTTTAAAGATTTTTTTTTTATGTAGTCCATTTTTAAAGTCTTTATTGAAGTTGTTACAACTTTGCTTCTGTGTTATGTTTTGGTTTTTTTTGGCCCTGACGCCTGTGGAATCTTAGCTCCCCCACCAGGGATTGGACTTCTACCACATGCATTGGAAGGCAAAGTCCTAACCATCAGAGCACCAGGGAAATCCTGTAAATGTATTTTAATTACTGACTTTCATGCAGTGTTCACCTGAGTCAGCCCTGTCCATAGATCTTATAGGAACTACCCCATGATCATCTTGAACACAATTTTTGTTAGCCTACATTGTTTTTCACTAAAATCTCTAGTGCTTAGTGTATCTCCTTAATACTTTTCAGATAATACTAGCACTGTAGTAGTCTTTTTGAAGCAACTCTGGAGACCTGCGGTAATTCGGAGATCATGTAATTGGTCTGCCTTTTCTCTTCCTCCCACAGCCAAAATAACAGATTACATTCTTGCATGTCAAAGTAGTAATTTAACTCCATCCAGCAGTCTCTCTAATGTTCCATTTATTTTATAAATCCCCTCTAGATTTCTCAGCTCATGCTAGACTTTTTTAAAGTCATAAAATGACTCTAAATTATTAACTCATGAAAATGTCTCTGTGTCCTCAAGAGAGATGGAGAGATGGAAGGAAACAGTGCTCACAAGACACTAATGTTATTTGTAAAATTCCCTATGGAAAATTATAATGTCTCTTTTTAAGATTATTTCATTTTGTAACATATTTGCAATTTTTTAAACTATATTTTGAATGTGTATTGATAGAGAATATACATATATGTTTCTATTATCCTGGTTACATTTTTAACAGAAATTTATCCATAGAAAGATTTCTTTGTTGCTTTTATGGGCTATATAAATTATAGTGCTGTTGTAAGAATAATCACAACTATTCCCAAAATGTCACTTAAAATTTTAAGATCAACAACTATAATAATAATGGTTAACATGATCCCACCACTTAACTATGTGCCCCAAGTGTTCCACATGTAATTCATCTAATCTACCCAACAACTCTCTGAGTACTTAGATGATATATGATAAACAGTGTGAGTTTTGCCCACATTTTACTACATCTTTTTTTTTTAATGTATTTGTTTGGTTGTGCATGTGGGATCCAGTTCCCTCACCAGGGATCAAACCTGGGCCCCTTGACTTTGGAGCGGGGAGTTTTAGCCACTGGGCCACCAGTGGAGTCCTACTGCATCATTCTAATCAATGTATACCTGCTCCCAATTTTCTTATTTAACACATCATGAAATTGCTTTTAAGATATAGACATTTTGCAATGTTACTCCAGTTTGCAGTTATATCTCCTGTACCTCATTTCCAAATAGACATACTCAGCAGTCTTAGTCCATGATCATTTCTAGTATGAAGATTTTTCTTTCAACCTCATCTACACTTAAAATAAGTACCCTTTCTCTCCTTCTCAAGTTTTAAAACCCATCCCCAGGGTCATACTCAAAACAAAGATTTCATTTGATTTCTAAGCTGATTGTGAATTGCACCTCATGACTCAGCAGCAGAGAATGAAAAGCAATTGCACGCGTGAGGGGTTCACATGTCTGCAAGCTCTGGAAGGTAGGAGACATCATCCTCTCTGCTGTGCTTTCTGGGTGACCATCCTATCCACATCAAGAAAAATCTTCAAGGTTTTACCAGCTAGGTGTGTAAGGCCTCTATTATCTCTGTGGAGTTTTTTATTTTATTTTTTTATCCTTTCCAATGTGAGTAATTTTAACCGGGTTTTGTCAATTTTCTTGTTAAAAATTTTTACAGGACTATCAGATCTCCAAACGGAGAATATTGAAGCCCAATTCTCCTCTTTCATTGCAATAGTTTTCTCAATGTAATAACTTAGGATTCTTTCACTCACTGAGGACAATCTATATCTATGACTATATAACAACAATAGTCAGCTGGTTTATTTTTTGTTCCATCAAGATAGGAAATGTATACCATTATTTATTTATTGGGCATGCACAAGAGACCATAGAAATGTACATACTATTACTAGAAGCCCTTTCAATGCAAGTTAATAGTGATAATTTGAATTCATCATTTTAATGTTCAAATATTATATTTATTCTGTCATCTCTATTAGTGAAGATTAAAAAAAACCGAGGCATAGACATGGGTCACACAAACAGTATGTGTAGTTCTGGGACTAGCAGCTAAGCCACTTGACAATCCTAAATTGGTGAGCACATACTCTTGTTATTTTAAATATTAATGAGAAACCTTTTCTCATCTGTTTTGTATTCTGAGCTCCTAGTGCACTTACTCATTGGTTGTTTACTGAGTATATGGATGCATGTAAGATCCATTTGGTTTTATTAATAGGTTTCCCAACTGGTGTGGAGCAAATGGATATTAGGTATGCTTTAGATTTTCTTTTCATCCCCAGACCTTGGCAGGATGTTGAATAGTGAAGAGCCTGGAGTGTACTATATGACTTATAAGAATATTATAATTTTTCTAATTATGCCATACCATGAAAAAATTTAGAACCACATATTTAACACATATGTTAATATGTGTTAATATATTACACACATTAAGAAAGAATTGAATGGAGTTGATTACAACTCAAATTAAGATATTGAAAGAGCAACCAATTGAACCCACAGAAAACAAAAGGAATAAATCAATGAAAACAAAAGGAAAAAATCAGTGAATTATCAAATAGAAAGTAGTAGGACTGATAAATAAATCAAAAGCTCTTTTGTGGAGTGGGAAGAAAAGAAAACTACTAGTAAATCTAATAAAAACAGACTGTGTAAATTAAAAGTGAGGATGGCAAAATAATTACAGCTATAGAGCAAATTCAAAGGCTTATAAAAATATAACTTGCCTGAGTCTATTAAAATGAATATGAGAACTGAATAAAATAACATCTAAGAAAATATAAATCTCAAAAGCTGATCTCAGAAGATACCTATGATCATGAAAGAAGTAGGAAGTGTTTTCAGTGAGTAAGCCTCAAAGAAGTGCTAGGCCAATAGTTTTAGAAACAAATTCTCTAAAATCTTTGAGGCATTGTTGTTGTTCAGTGGCTAAGTTGTATCCAACTCTTTGCAACCCCTTGGACTGCCTGCCAGGCTCCTCTGTCCTCCACTATCTCCTGAGTTTGGACAAGAGAACTTCAGCTCTATTCAAATTGTTCCAGGCCTGATGAAACATTAAAGTGTTAGAATCTCTTTGTAAATTAGCATAACATGATGACAAAACTCTAGACTGCACATAAAATTAAGTAAACTAATCTTACTTATATCTATTAAAACCGTAAACATATGATTCAGAATTAGTAGTACGTTAACAAATATTCTATCGTGATCATGTGATAAAGCGTATTCATGTTAGAAATGCAAGTGTAGATTTGTATTGGGCAATATTTCAACGCAATCTGCCATATTGTTAGGTAAAAGGAGAAACGTTGCATTTTAAGTACATGCAAAAATTAATCTGGCAATATTCAACACCAAATCCTGAATTAATAAGAAATATGAATATAGTAGAAATTGAGAACAGTTTCTTTCCTCTGATATGGAGCTCAAAACAATCTCATAATTAACTGTGAAACAGAAGATTTCTCAATAAAGTCAGTAATAAGAATGATGACTACTATCACCATCACTATTGAAAATTGCTATGAAAAAAATTACTATGAATTTCAGCATCATAGTTAGAGGAGAAAAATGTTAGAAACTAGGGACTGAGTTAAACTATTAGAATTATTTGCATATGATATGCCATATACATAAAGATCAAGAAATACAACTGCAAATGGAAATAGCAAAAGAATTGAATAAAGTGGTATGTTTTAAAGATGAAAACCTAAAAATTAGTATGGGTGATAAAATATAGTGGATGGAAAGGTTTATTTACAATAGCAAATATATTTAGACTATCTAGGTGTAAACTTTTAGTCTATGTGGACATAAATGTGGAAGAAGGCTTATAAGAGAGAAGTTAAAAGTTAAAGTATATAAATGAGATTTGACACAATGGGAAGACATCTTAATCATATGAATTAATAGAAATACTCAGTAGTGTTAATATGTCAGTTCTCCCTAAATCAACTTATAAATACATACGATATATTTGAAAATATCAAGATTTCTCGTAAAGTTGACAAGTGCTACCAATGTTTATGTGGGAAAATAAGTGTGTGAGATTTGCCAAGTAACATCTAAAGAAGAAGAGTAATGAAGGGGATAACCACACTGATGTTAAAACATATGACAATATCACAATAATATAAATATTTTGAGGTTGGTATAAGCAGATTAGTTGAACCAGAACTATTCAAGATAGTTGAGAAATCACCTCAAATAAATACCAAATTTCACAGGTTAAGTCTATGGGGAACAAGATGAGCTATTCAATAATTGTTAGAGAACTGACTAGGTCTCTTGGCAAAAAGTTAAGCTGGAATTCTACTGTCCCACTGTAAAGGTAAATTAAAGATTTTTACAAGATTATACAACTGAATTAGAGAAAATAACTTTGGTGAAATTTGGTATATGGGTGAGTGCTGTATGCTTTCTCGTGAATCATCGTAAGCTCAGAAACTATGGTTAAAGATTGATAAATTTGACCATAATTGGAAACTTCTTCAGTGGGGAAAAATTATAGGCAGAATCAAAACTGCAAAAATTAAACTGGGAATATACTTGATTTTCTTAATATACATGGAACATAGCAAATAGTAAAAAGTAACAAAAAAAATGGGCAAGGTCACATGATAGACTGTGTAATATAAAAGGAATTTAGTGGTCAATAACTTTAAAAATGCTTTCTTTTCACAGCCAAAGTGGCAATTAAAAAGTCTTTCAGGTTATAAAAGATTGTTTCAAATGACAAGAATCACGTAGCAATGGTTTAGTGAAATAGACTTTCTCATACTGTTAGGGTAGAGAGAATACATACTAGACGACAATTTGGTAGCATTTTAACAACAGGCATAACAACAAAAATTGCTCGTATCTATGATCTAAAATTCTCCAAGCCAGGCTTCAGCAATACGTGAACCGTGAACTTCCAGATGTTCAAGCTGGATTTAGAAAAGGCAGAGGAACCAGAGATCAAATTGCCAACATCCGCTGGATCATCAAAAAAGTAAGAGAGTTCTAGAAAAACATCTATTTCTGCTTTATTGACTACGCCAAAGCCTTCGACTGTGTGGATCACAATAAACTGTGGAAAATTCTGAAAGAGATGGGAATACCAGACCACCTGACCTGCTTCTTGAGAAATCTGTATGCAGGTCAGGAACCAACAGTTAGAACTGGACATGGGACAACAGACTGGTTCCAAATAGGAAAAGGAGTACGTCAAGGCTGTATATTGTCACCCTGTTTATTTAACTTATATGCAGAGTACATTATGAGAAACGCTTGGCTGGAAGAAGCGCAAGCTGGAATCAAGATTGCCAGGAGAAATATCAATAACCTCAAATATGCAGATGACAACACCCTTATGACAGAAAGTGAAGAGGAACTAAAAAGCCTCTTGATGAAAGTGAAAGAGGAGAGGGAAAAAGTTGGCTTAAAGCTCAACATTCAGAAAACTAAGATCATGGCATCTGGTCCCATCACTTCATGGGAAATAGATGGGGAGACAGTGGAAACAGTATCAGACTTTATTTTTTTGGGCTCCAAAATCACTGCAGATGGTGATTGCAGCCATGAAGTTAAAAGACGCTTACTCCTTGGAAGGAAAGTTATGACCAACCTAGACAGCATATTAAAAAGCAGAGACATTACTTTGCCAACAAAGGTCCGTCTAGTCAAGGCTATGGTTTTTCCAGTGGTCATGTATGGGTGTGAGAGTTGGACTGTGAAGAAAGCTGAGCGTCGAAAAATTGATGCTTTTGAACTGTGGTGTTGGAGAAGACTCTTGAGAGTCCCTTGGACTGCAAGGAGATCCAACCAGTCCATCCTGAAGGAGATCAGTCCTGGGTGTTCATTGGAAGGACTGATGCTGAAGCTGAAACTCCAGTACTTTGGCCGCAATGATGCGAAGAGCTGACTCATTGGAAAAGACCCTGATAATGGGAGGGATTGGGGCAGGAGGAGAAGGGGATGGCAGAGGATGAGATGGTTGGATGGCATCACCGACTGGATGGACATGAGTTTGAGTAAACTCCAGGAGTTGGTGATGGACAGGGAGGCCTGTCGTGCTGTGGTTCATGGGGTCGCAAAGAGTCGGACACGACTGAGCGACTGAACTGAACTGAACTGATGATTTAGAAAATTGTACAAGTTCATTTCCTTTTATCACTGAACAGTACTCGGTAGTATGGTTGTACCACAGTTTGTTTATCTGTTCCTACTGAAGGACATCTTAGTTGCTTCCAAGTTTTGGAAATTATGCACAAAGCTGCTACAAACATCCTTGAATGAGTTTTTGTAAGAACAGAACTTTTCAGCTCATTTTAGCCACTTCCTAACAGCGTGGTTTCTGGGTTCCTTGGTAAATCTATGTTTAAGTTTGTATAAAATTGTCAAACAGTTTTCCAAAATGGCTATACCAATTTTCATATTCACTAGCAGTGGATCAAAGTGTACATTCTTTTATATTCACACTGTCATTTTGCTGTCAGTATTTTGTATTTTAGCTATTTGAAGAGATGTTTAATGGTATCTCACTTTTGTTTTAATTTTCAGTTTCCTAATGATATGATATAGAGCCTTATTTTCATATGCTTCTTTGCCATCTGTGTATCTTCTTTGGTGATGTCTTTTCAGATCTTCTGCCCATTTTTGAATTGAGTTGTTTTCTTATTTTTAAGTTTTGACAGTTTAAGTTGAGTTGTATATATTAGAATCTTTATCACATACGCAATTTAAGATGTTTTCCCCCAGTCTTTCATAGAGCAGAAGTTTTAAATTTCAATTAAAAAAATTTTTTATTGGATTATGCTTCTGGTGTTGTATCTACAAAGTCATCACCAAAATCACAGAAATATATATTTTTCTCTTGTGTTATGTTTTGTAGTCTTGAGTTTTAGATCTGTAAGCCGTTTGAAATTAATAATTGTGAAATGTGTAAGTTCTGAATGGTTCACATGTGGATGTCTCATTATTTGGGCTTTCCCAGGGGCTCAGTGGTAAAGAATCTGTCTGCCAATGCAGAAGACATGGGTGTGATCCCTGGGTGGGGAAGATCCCCTGGAGAAGGAAATGGCAGCCCACTTCAGTATACTTGCCTGGGAAATCCCATGGACAGAGGTGTCTGGAGGGCTGCAATTCATGGGGTCACAAAGAGTCAGACAGGACTTAGCAACTAAACAGTACCATTATTTAAGCACCATTTGTTAAAAGGACTTCTTTCTCCACTGAATTGCCTTTCAGTTCAGTTCAGTTCAGTCACTCAGTCGTGTCCGACTCTTTGGGACACCGTGAATCACAGTACGCCAGGCCTCTCTGTCCATCACAGACTCCCAGAGTTTACTCAAACTCATGACCATCGAGTCGGTGATGCCATCCAGCCATCTCATCCTCTGTCGTCCCCTTCTCCTCCTGCCCCCAATCCCTCCCAGCATCAGGGTCTTTTCCAATGAGTCAGCTCTTCACATGAGGTGGCCAAAGTACTGGAGTTTCAGCTTCAGCATCAGTCCTTCCAATGAACACCCAGGACTAATCTCCTTCAGGATGGACTGGTTGGATCTCCTTGCAGTCCAAGGGACTCTCAAGAGTCTTCTCCGACACCACAGTTCAAAAGAATCAATTTTTCAGTGCTCAGCTTTCTTCACAGTCCAACTCTCACATCCATACATGACCACTGGAAAAACCATAGCCTTGACTAGATGGATCTTTGTTTGCAAAGTAATGTCTCTGCTTTTTAATATGCTATCTAGGTTGGTCATAACTTTCCTTCCAAGGAGTAAGCGTCTTTTAATTTCATGGCTGCAGTCACCATCTGCAGTGATTTTGGAGCCTGCTGGCTCAGAGGTTAAAGCGTCTGCCTGCAATGTGGGAGACCTGGGTTCCATCCCTGGGTCGGGAAGATCCCCTGGAGAAGGAAATGGCAACCCACTCCAGTATTCTTGCCTGGAGAATCCCATGGATGGAGGAGCCTGGTGGGTCCATGGGGTCTCAAAGAGTTGGACATGACTGAGCGACTTCACTTTCACTGCTTTCATTAATAAAAGGAATTGCCTTTGCTTTTCTGTCAAATATCAATTGACATTACTTATGTAGCTCTATTCTTGGGCTCTCTATTCTATTCTAAGTAGTCTATTTGTCTATTTTTTTGTTAGTATTACACTTTGTTTCCTTACTGCAGTCTTATAGTGCGTCTTGAAGCTGGATATTGTCAGTTCTTCAAATGTGTCTGTTTAGTGTTGTGTTAGATATTCTGAGTTTTTACCTTTCTCTGTAAATGTCACATTGAGTTTGCTGACATCCAAAAGTACAACTTGTTGAAATTTTGATGGGAATTCTGTTGAATCTATAGATCAAAATGAGAGTAATTGAAATATTAAAATATTGAGTCTTTTTGCTCATGAACATAAAATGGCTCTCCATTTATTTAGAGTTTCTTTGATTTTTTTCCATCAACATTTTGTAGTTTTCCTCATATAGATCACCTATGTATGTATGTGTCTATATATGTTGTTGCTGATAAGTTTGTACCTAAGTATATTTTGGGTCCCAATGTAAATAACATTATGTTTTAAATTTTATCATCCAATTTTTTTGTTGATGAAATATAAAAAATAAATTGATTTTGTTTGTATAAATTACAACCTTGCAATACTCACTTAGCAATTCCTGGAGGTTTTGTTGTCTGTTTTTTTGGGATTTTCCATGTAGATAATCATGTCACCTGAGATCAAAGACCATTTTATTTCTCCCTTCTCAACCTATATACCTTTTATCCACTTTGCTTATTTCATTGCATTAGTTAAGACTTCTAGTACAATGTTGAATAAGGATAGTAAGAGAGGACATCCTTGTCTTTTTTTCTGATCTTGAAGGAACCATCTAGTTTGTTAATGCTGTTTTTATTTTGCCATTGGGTATGATGTTGCCTATAGTGTTTCTTTGTAGATTTTTTTTATTACATCAGAGATATTTCCTTTTATTCCCAGTTCCCTGGAAATTTTTATCATGAATATGTATTGAATTTTCTCAAGTGCTTTTTCTGAATCTATTGATATAATCATTGATTCTTTTTCTCTTTAGCCTGCTTATGTGATATAATTGATTAAATGTTGAACCAGCCTTGCATAAATGGAATAAATCTCACTTGGTTCTGGTGTATATTTTTTTATACATAGCTGGATTTGATTTACTATATTTCATTGAGGATTTTTGGGAAGATATTCATCTGTAATTGTCTTTTCTTGTTATGTCTTTGTCTAGTTTTGATATCAACATTATGGTAATGTTGGCCTCATATAATGAGTTAGGAAGTGCTTCTTCTTCTTTAATATTTTTGGCAGATATGGGGAATTAGTATTATTTCTTCCTTAAATGTTTTGTAAAATTTACCAGTGAAACCATCTGGGCCTCTTGTTTTCTGTTTTTGAAAGTTATTTAATTATTAATTCCATTTTTTAATTCAAAGTGTCTGTGTTTCCATGTGTGAGTTTTGGTAGACTCTGCCTTTGAAGGAATTCGACTATTTCATCTTAATATCAAATTTGTGTTGCATAGAGTTATTAATAGTATTCCTGGATCATATTTTTAGTGCCATAGAATCAGTAGTAATGACCACTCGTTCATTTCCAATGCTAGTGATTTGTATTTTATGATATTTTACATTTATATTTGGTTACTTTATATTTGTTTGTATTTATGTGATAACAGGTTGTAAAGAAGACTGAGAATAGAATTCATCATAGATGATTCATGTACAGGACACAGTCCTAGTTCTCTTAGTGAATATATACATGGTGTAATCACATATTTCAAAAACATATAGAAAAGAGGAAACAAATAATGTTACGGGGTTCATTTCTAATTGAAGCGTTTCAGTATTCAGATATAAGCAATCACACAAGATCAGAAAGACCCTCTAATTGTTTATTTGTTTGCATTTTGGTTCCACGGAGTTTATTAAGACAAACTCAAGAAAAGAGGTATTTGGTCCCTCTTTTCATTTGAAGTACTCAGTTTTTCGATAAAGCCTGCACAAGAACTGCCTTTTGTTCATTAATTTACTAAATCAAAAATGTTTTCTAGTAGTTTTATTGAAAAGTATTGCTATACATCACTGTATGAGTTTAAGGTATATAGGGTGGTGGTTTGATTTACATACAGTATTGTGAAATGATTGCCACCATAGGCTGAGTTAACATCCATGATCTCATGCAGATGCAGTAAAAAGAAGAGGGAAAAAAATTCTCCTTGTGATGAGAGCTCTGGGATCTCCTCTTTTAACATCTTTCTGTCATATAGCAGTGTTGACCATAGCCATCATGTGGTACATTACACCCCTAGCACTTATTTATCTGATCACTGGAGTTTGTACACTTTTACCACCTTCCTCTAATTCCTCCTTCTCCCTCACCCCACTACCTCTGGTAACTACAAATCTGATCTTTTTATGAGGTTGGTGTTTTGTTTGTTTAGATTCCACATATAAGTGAGGTCATGCTATATTTGTCTTTGTGTGTGTGTGTGTGTATATATATACACACACACCACTTAGGTTGTTTCTGTGTCTTGGCTGTCATAATAATAATGTATTGCAATAATGCTGCTATGAACATGGGGGTACCGATATCTTTTTGGGTTAGTGTTATCATTTCCTTTGTATGTATTTCCAAATGTGGAATTGCCGGGTCACGTGGTAGTTCTGCTTTAACTTCTGGAGGAAACTTTGTACTGTTTTCCACAGTGGAAGTACCAGCTTCCAATCCTACCAATAGTACAGAAGGGCTTCCTTTTCTGCGTGTTGTTGGCAGCTTTTGTTATCTCATCTTTTTGATGATGGTCATTCCAACACCTTCTCCCAGGTGCTTAATCTGCATTTCCCTAGTGATGTTGAATATCTTCTCATGTACCTGTTGACCATTTACGTATCTTCATTGGAAAAAATGTGTATTCAGGTTCTTTGCACCTGAATTTTAAAATTGGATTTTTTTTTGTTGCTATTGAATAGCTTGGATGTTGACCGCTAATTGACTAAATAGTGTGTAAATATTTTTTTCCCATTCCATAGGTTGTTTTCTTCCTTTGTTGATGTGAATCAAGTTTTATCGAGTACCAAAATTTATATTATTTTTATAAAGAGAAGTAAACTGTATGTTAAAATTAAAAACTGGGGGGAAAAGGAGAAGCAGATAAACATTTCAGAAATAGATATGCTTGAGATCTTCAAAATCAGTATAGCATTTATAAAGTGATGAAACCAGAATTTAATAGAAAACTCCAATCTGAGGTTTTATAAGATAAAATGCACATTCTAAAAGCTAGTCACTTTTATAAGTAAACCACTAGGGTCAAGAGGCAGATAGCATGGGTTTTGGAACTAACTTTGCCACTTAGTTGTGTGATACGAAGCAAGTCATACCTTTTTTTTTTTTTTTTTTTTTTGAATCTAGGGTATTTCAGATGATCTACATGATTTTTCAGTTTTATGAAACTAACTGCATCTAACATGCTCAGCTACCCCCAAGTCAAAAGAGTGGTGAAATATGAGGAAAAGGAGCTTCCCTGGTGGTCCTGTGATTAAGACTCTGGGCTTCAAATACAGAGGGTGCGGGTTTGATTCCTGGTTGGGGAGCTAAGATCCCATATGCCTCGTGACTGCAACACCAAAATATAAAACAAACAAAAATAATGGTCTGAATAAAACAATTTTTATGGAGAAGAAAACCGCAACTCGCTCCAGTATTCTTGCCTGGGAAATCCCACGGACATAAGGAGCCTGGTGGGCTACCATCCATGGGGTTGCAAAGAGTCGGACATGACTTAGAGACTTAACAACAGAAAGACTCTTAGAAATAAGTTTCATATTCATTTTACATCTGGAAAGTGAATATTAGTATTCCCCTAAAAGGGGAAGTGATTCAGATGGTTCAGCTGCCTCCAGAGAGATGTCATCTTACAAATACTTTTCGAAGAACTGAAAATAAAAGTATCTGTATCAAATAAACCCTTTAAAAAATGTGGAGGAGGATATGTGACATTTTAGTTCCAATCTTATTTGAGTTTTCTTTTCCTTCTTCACTTTCACCATTCTTTCTTTCTTTCTTTTTTTGCTCCTTTTCTTCTATCTCTTCTTCCTCCCTATTCCTTTAGCTTCCTTCTATAATACCTCTTTTCTTACCACCTTCCTCTGTCCTACTCTGCTTGCAATATAGGGCAGTTCATTATATGTATAGAGTTAGCAATTAATATTCAAGGCTAGATAGATTTCCAAGCCACGAAGCTTAGTATTAATAAGGCTGACACTGACTAAATTCCCAAGGGTGGCCATGTAATGAGAGGAGATATGTACCTGCATGATTTCTAGAGAAATACCCAGCATATGGTCTTCCATCAATAGGGATTTTTTTCAAACTCAGTGATAAGTGGGTTAAGTGTGAGTACAAGGTGACTGTTTTTGCATTGAGGTCAATCTTTTGTTATGTCACAATGGTGTCTCCATGCTCAAGAGCAGCTGAAGAGTCTGTTTTTTTTTTCCTCCAAAACCCTCAGAGCCTCTTTATATTCATGTGCTCACTATTTATATACTTTATAAAGTCGGTTAAACTAAGGGAAAGCTCTAAGGCTTAGAGGTTTTAGATAATAGGGGCCCAAACAGTCTTTTCCTTCATCAAAGAAGTTTACAATTTATTATGCTTCATCTTTCTCTGTGAGGAGATAAAGGACACTTTTCTAAGGGCTTCTGGGGCCTGTGCTTCATAGATAGGGAGAAGACATGTCCGACTTTGGCTGGAACAGTCCTTGGTTAATGCCTGTAGTCCCCCCATAGTTGTTAAAGAGCCTCTTTTAATCTTGAAAGTGTCCCAGTTTGGAAGATAGATTATGTGGTCCCTCTATTCATAGACCATCTTGAAGCTGAAGGAACTATTTCTTGTATGCATTAGATAAGGCACAGTTTGGTCTTTCTCCTCCAAGCGAAGGCCTTGCTGGTGAGTCTGGACAGCCGAAAGCAGCCCTGAGCCTTGTACTTGCAGGGTATCTTGAGATATTTTCTATTGGTTCAGAACACGGAATTGCTCAGTTTTGTGAACCCACTCATTGGTTTGAGAATTAGTTGACAAAGTAAACTGCTTCTTCAAAAGGCTCGATCCTTGTTGAAAATCAGCCTGATTTAGGGAGGAGTGGAACTTTCAGCTCAGTTTTTCTGGGAACATCAATTGGTTGAATTTGCAGATATAAAGACACATTTTCTGTGATTTGCCAACTCTTTAATTACTATTCATTGAAAAGCGAAACATTTTGAAACTCTGAGCTATGACTGCATTCATCCTGCCTTAGCCTGCTGCTTGCTTCTATCAGATGAGCATGCAGAAGAAACCCTTATTGATTTGACAGAGTGGAGCTTTTCAGCCAAATGAATTATGCCTGGTAACAGAAAACGTTTGGGAGAATATGCAGAGTATATATTTCTTTTCCAAAAATCTGAAATCCTCATGTTTTAGGGAGTATGACTTCCTTTTAATTTAAAGGAAAACTTCTAATTTGACTGTATGGAAACAGTGAAGGGATAATTTACCATTATTAGAAAGGGATAAAAATCAAAACCCTTGTAAGTAACAAACAGAAATCACACAACTGAAATGAATAGATCAAATGTTACCATATAATGAAGATGCTTTCCCAAAATATATTGGAAATAGAAATGTTATAGTTTTTCTGACTTTACGACATAGAGTCTATTGGTTTTGGGTAAAATGGGGATCAGTTGTGGCTCATCACATATCCCTCTCCATCTTGCTCACCATGACCTAGTCACACTGTCATCTCCCTGATTCTGGAAGGTGCTAGACTCCTAAAAACTATTGCAGCTAGTCCTTCAGGACTTTTTTTGGTCACTGGTCTTCTCCCCAACCTCATTTCCATTATGTATCTAAGGTACCCATATGAAATAACACTGGGGCTTCCCTGGTGCCTCAGCAGTAAAGAATTCGTTTGTAATGCAGGAGATGCAGGAGGCGCAGTTTCTATCCCTGGGTCAGGAAGATCCCCTGGAGGAGGGCATGGCAACCCACTCCAGCGTTCTTGCCTGGAGAATCCCATGGACAGAGGAGCCTGGTGGGCTACAGTCCATGGGGTCGCAGAGACTCAGACAAGACTGAAACCACTGAACACGGGAGCTGCAGGGATGCTTTTCAAACTGCAGTGCTTAATTGTCTGTACCTTTTGCTAGACTGTGAGCTCTGTGATGCTGGCTGACTTCTGCAGTAACGCTGGGCTTTTTTATCGTTGTTCTTTATTTTGCGAGTGTTCCTCACAGGGATAGCTGTGTTCTGCCAGTAATTCCCAGCTCAGATGTTTCCCCAGGAACTGTCTGGTCTAGAGGAGTTTCCCCGTTGTTGTCTTTTTATTTCAGCCAAGGGACTCTGGATTTATTTTATATATAGTTTCTTTATCCCCCACTAGCAGGTAAGGACCACCTGAAGAGAGATATCGCGCATCTTGTACATTGCCCTACCCGAAGGACCCATAAAAGACCTAGTATATAGAATCTATTCAAATATTATTTGTGAGCAAATGATACTGCTGTATTTCTATAAATTGACACATACAAAATTATTGAGTATGTGTATGCTCAATATAGATTAACGCCCAATCTGTTATCAAATATAGATTGCTTAAAGAACAGTTTATTGTGTAGATTGTTGGAATTTCCAGTCTCAATTTAATTATGTAAGTTGTGCCTAACATATCAAATCATTACAAATCAATTAACCTTGAGGTCAAAATAAAAGATAAAACACAACTTTTCACTTTGAGGTGTATTAAGTAAGTACTAGTGTTCTAACATTTCTTTATGAAGTGGAAAAGCAATCTGGCTATTTAAACCAAACACAAAATTGGGAAATTTCATACCTCAGTTTATATAGGATATACTTGTTTCTCCGAAATGAATCTTGTTCAGGTTGACACATATGGGGGAAAATAACTGAAATGTTGGTTCTGAGCAACTGCAATCATTGTGCTGATCATACTGTAAAACTATTGGAAATGAAGCACACAATCATCATAGTGGGCAGACCATGAAAGAGTGACTTTTACTCCTTAAATGAGTTAGGATGACTCAGCCTTAATTCTTGATGAGAAATACGAACTTCTAATAGAAGTTGAAGAGTACCCAATAAATGTGCCTTCATTTGTTACCTTCCAAGAGTGTCATTCAAGCTTATCATTAAAATCTGTTAAAATTTTTTTATCATGTTGCCTTTGTCTAAGAAAACCTAACATTACCTTTTTCAAATCACAGAGAAGTTATTTCATTGATTTATTGTTATTACTGAGACTGATGAACAGTAAACTGCAGCTAAAGAACAGGATCGGGACTGAGCTTTGTATTTTTATAATAATGGCCAAATAATCTTCAGAAAAATTCTAACACCACCCTGGGGAACGTGGTACTAAGAGCTTGTATTTGTCATGTGTGGCCACAAGCAATCTGCTGACGATTTCCAAATGACATTCTCCATATCTAAGCCTTATTTGGATGCTTACACATCTGCTCTCCTGTTAGCAGTATTATCAAATAGCTTTAAGGGGTGTACTTTAAATATCTGAAAGCTTTCACATTCTGCAGAAGCCCTGATAATGCATGTGATGATGATCTCAATTCTTTTCTATCAGGGTGGATTTTAGAGGGGTTGATCAATATGTAATGTTGTGTTTGTTGCTCAGTCCTGTCCAACTACTTGTGATCCTCTGGACTGTAGTCTGCCTAGCTCCTCTGTCCATGGGATTCTCCAGGCAAGAATACTGGAGTGGGTTGCCATTTCCTTCTCCCAATATGTAACAGAAAGATACTCAAATATGGTATTCCTGGTTCTTTGAAAATGTAGCATTTGAAAATTTATATTATTAAGAGTACCAGGGACATTTTACTTTTGGTAGGCTTCTTTTACATCTTAAATATCAGATGTTAATATATAAAATATCTTTTTAATTATTTGTTTTCTTTCTTTCAGTATAAAGCAATGGATATTTATTTAATTTATGTAAATGAAAACTTTTCTCCCATCACTTTTCTGATTTAATATTCAGACTAGCTGCATTTTGTTAAAATTTTTCTTTCCCAGTTCCAAATTATTATAAACATAAGGAAGCACTTTAAAATAGTTCAGTGTAAATACAGATTTACACATAACTATTAGAAGTTGATATATAATAAGTTATCTGCATCCAATATTGATTATAGAGTTTTCAGAATCCATTATAAGACCAATTCTGGAATTATGGCTTGTTAGGACTGAGAGAAAACAATTCTCAACCACTCCGTGAGACAGATAGTTAAACCAAAGATTAGTGAAGTTAAAAGACTTGCCTAAGGTTGCAGAGCTTCCAAGACATAGGATTTATGTTCCATGAATCTAAGTCCAGTGTTCTCACTGACTATATCATGTGCTTTTCATAGAGATATTCTGAAAGTAGTTGGTGTAACAGCAGTGCTTTAAAATTTGGAATCCTCTTAATGAATCTCAGAATTCAAAAACCAGCGTTAAGATTTATATCAGATACTTATTTAAAATGGGACAAATGAACTTGTTTGCAAAGCAGAAATAGAGACACAGATGTGGAGAACAAATGTATGGCTGCCAAGGGGAGAAGGGTCTGGGGTAGCGGCGGTGAGATGAATGGAAGATTGGGACTGAGATGCGTACACCGCTGCTGCTGCTGCCAGGTCGCTTCAGTTGTGTCCGACTGGTTGCAACTCTAAGGACTGTAGTCCTCCAGGCTCCTCTTAGTGGGGATTCTCCAGGCAAGAATACTGGAGTAGGTTATCATGCCCTCCTCCAGGGGATCTTCCCAACCCAGGGATCAAACTCAGTCTCCGGCATTGCAGTCAAATTCTTTACCACTGAGCCACCAGGGAAGCCCCATATATACACTACTATGTATAAAATAGGTAACACATGAGAACCGATTGTATAGTAAAATGCTCTGTGGTCACCTAAATGGGAAGGAAATCCAAAAAAGAGGATATATGTATACGTATAGCTGATTCACTTTGCTATACAGCAAAAGTAATGCAAATTTGTAAAACAACTATACTTCAATAAAAATTGATTAAAAATAAATAAAATAAAAGATTGTTTAGTTCTATCTCCAGTAGATCTATGGAGCAGTCTGTAATAGAACCTGGGTCTTCATTTTTAACAAGGTTGTCTAGTGATTCTGATTAATTTGGTAGATATTTTGGCTTATGATCTTTCCATTCAAGCATACAACATGTATGTAAAATATCTGAAATGTGTATGTGGGAAGCATAGCATCTTTATGTAGCATTGGATGATTAAGTCTTTCAGAATACAAGTGAACCTAAAAATGTATGGATAAAATGCAACTATCTTTTTGAGATTCATAAGGAGTTTTGTTTAATTGAATTATCTGAGTCAAAAGTTTGTTGACAGCACACCCATCCACCATCCATCCTGGCCAAAGAAAGTAACAAGAAAAGTGTCTATTTGATAAGACTGATTACCCTATCAATTCAAATATGTCTCTGGTAATAAGTCAAAACATTTATTTTAATATGAAAATGTTATTAAATGACTCTGTTTTCTATTCTAAATATGTATATAACTGTCAATCAACTAGATGCCACAAAATTAATGTGCAGAATCAAAGTAATCAGTCTTAATTGTTCAAGGAAAAATTCAGGTCACCTATCAACCTAGAAGAAGAAAGATGTCCAGATTTTATTTTGGCTGTTTAGCATTTCCCCTGTTGATTTCCTATTTTAATTTTCCAGCCTCCTAAATTAACTATTCAACATTTCACTATTCAGATTTCCACACACCTGTTTGGCATGAAGACAAAAAGGGTAAGAAGAAATGGCGTTTATGAGATTAGTCCCAAACCAGCCCTTTTATCGACCCACAAGTCATTAACCATCTGTTTGCTTCCTATCAGCCCCTGGCTGTATCTTTCTGCATCCCACCTGCTGGAGCCCTTGCAGACAAATTCCTGATTAATCAGTTTCTCTGGCTCTTAATTGTTCACTTAATTCCTGAGATGAGAGCATATCTCTTCCTTTCAGGGATATGTGAAAGTTTGAATTGTGCTTCTGGAAATGCAGACCTTTGATTTGGATAGATTTAGTACTGTCTGAGCATCACCCCAAGAGGGGCATCATTGGAAATAACTTATAACACTTTCTCTCTAGCATACTCTAAGCTCGCACAACCAGCAATATTGTCATATATCAACATAATTCTTAAATATAGAAAATGCATAGGTAGTGGTCTTGGGGATTATATTTGGGAGTATGTAAGTCAAGCCTTGTGCACTAGTTTCATTTTATTTATTTATTGTTGAAGTATCGTTCAGTTGTTCAGTTGTGTCCGACTGTGACCCCATGGACTGCAGCATGCCAGGCCTCCCTGTCCATCAACAACTCCTGAATCTTGCTCAAACTCATGTCCATCAAGTTGTTGATGCCATCCAACCATCTCATCCTCTATCATCCCTTTCTCCTGCTGCCTTCAGTTTTTCCCAGAATCAGGGTCTTTTCCAATGAGTTAGCTCTTTGCATCAGGTGGCCAAAGTATTGGAGTTTCAACTTCAGCATCAGTCCCTCCAATCAGTATTCAGGGTTGATTTCTTTTAGGATGGACTGGTTGGATCTCCTTGCAGTCCAAGAGACTCTCAAGAGTCTTCTCCCACACCACAGTTCAAAAGCATCAATTCTTTGATGTTCAGCCTTCTTTATGGTCCAACTCTCACATCCATACATGACCACTGGAAAAACTATAGCTTTGACTAGATGGACCTTTGTTGGCAAATTAATGTCTCTGCTTTTTAATACACTGTCTAGGTTGGAGTGTAGTTGCTTTAAAATGTTGTGTTAGTTTATGTTGAACAAAATAAAATGAATCATCCACATATATGTGTGTATATGTATATATATATATCCCCTCTTCCTTGGACTTCCTCCCCGTTTAGGTCACCACAGAACATTGAGTAGAGTTCCCTGTGCTATACAATATGTTTTCATTAGTTATCTATTTTATACATAGTAGTTTATATGGATCAATCACGATCCCCAATCCATCCCCTCCCCATTCCTCCCTTGGATTAATTTTATAGACTAAGCAGTATAGTTTGACCAACCTATATGAAATTTTTTGCCTTTAGTGAACTTCTTATAACTTTTGGGCTTGAACCTGGGTTAGTTTTTAAGTAAATGGTAAACAGTGATTGATTTAATTTATTTCTTAGAAATATTTTGACCTTTCTCTGCAAATAGTAAAATGCAACCTGTTTTTTTCTATGAGAGACACATTTCCTAATGCACTCTGTAAGTAACTGTAAAGTAGGTGAAGAGCATGTTAACTAATTCCATTTTTTACTCTCATTCTGTCCACACACTTTGAATTCAGATGGTCTGACAAGTGCATTGTCTCCTACAAAATGTTTGACCCACATTTTGTGGAATAATGATGACATATTTGATTGTTTGTTTATCATTTGTCCTTCTCCGAATGCAATATTAACTCACTCGGCAGTAATTTCATTCATAAATTAAAGTTGCATAATTACGTTTTGACAGCTGTATTGATACAATATGATCCACCACAGCTAGCTGAGATTTATTGAGTGCTTAGTGTATACATGACACTGTTGAAAGCACTTGCTGTTTACGTCCTCAGTTCCTGCAATACACTTAGGAGTAAGTACTGTGTTTGGGCAACTGTGGCACGCAGACGCTAAGGAACTCACCCAAAGGCAAACAGGTTCAGGCTGGCAGAGCTACCTTGTGAGTGGTCTGGAGCCAGAGGTCTTAATTAATTGCATTTTGTGTGTATATGTGTGTTCAGTTGCTCAGTCATGTCTGACTCTCTGCGACGCCATGGACTGTATTCCACCAGGCTTCTCTGTCCATGGGATTTCCCAGGCAAGAATGCTGGAGCAGGTTTCCATTTCCTTCTCCAGAGGATCTTCCTGACCCAAGGGTTGAACCCACATCTCTTGCGTTTCTTGCACTGGCAGGCGGATTCTTTATCGCTGTGCCACCTGGGAAGCCATGTTACCCCTCAATCTTTATGTATAATTGACTTACAATGCTGTTTAACTTCAGATGTGCAGCAGTGATTCAGTTATACATATATACTATTTTTTGTGTTCTTTTCTATTATAGTTTATTACAGGATATTGAATATAGTTCCCTGTGCTATATAGTAGGACCTCATTGTTTATCCATCTTATATATAATGGTTTGCATCTGTTAATCCCAAACTCCCAAACCATCTCTCCCCAACCACCCTCCCTCTTGGCAGCCACAAGTCTGTTCTCTCATCTTGTTAGTCTGCTTTTGTTTTTACGTCTCAATCTTGAATTATAAACTTGAGGAAAGTCAGCTTTCCATCCAGATTCCTTTACATGAGGTGCTTCACTGTACAATAAAAAATAAGTTTTTGGTAAGTTTCAAAAAGAAAAAGGCAGGAGAAATGAATGACCTACATCATGAGTCAGTCTTCATTTACTGGTGGGGTGATTCAAGAAATTTATACTAATTCAAATTCAAGAAATATTTTAGTTGTCCAGGTCCAAGACAGAATTGTTGAAATTAGAATCATTCTCATTTGAACATTAAAATCTACTCATTTCTGAAATATTTAATATAATAGAAACTGAAACAAAGGAGATAGGGAAACGAAAGAAATGTATACTAACTAGTCACAGTTTGTTATATAATGTATACATATTAGTCATATGTGATTTTAAAATTAGATGAAACATTTATATCATAAAACTTTGGCAATAAACCAAATTTTTTTTTTAGTAAACCAAAATTTTAATGTCAATTTTTCAATAGGTATAAGGCCTTTTTTTCCTACTTTTAATAGAGATAGACTATATTGCAATTAATATCTTGCATGAAAACCAGTTCAGTTCAGTTCAGTCACTCAGTCGTGTCCAACTCTTTGCAACCCCATGGACTGCAGCACACCAGGCTTCCCTGTCCATCACCAACTCCCAGAGCCTACTTAAACTCATGTCCATCATGTCAGTGATGCCATCCAACCATCTCATCCCCTGTCGTCCCCTTCCCCTCACGCCTTCAATCTTTCCCAGCATCAGGGTCTTTTCCAATGAGTTGGTTCTTCACATCAGATGGCCAAAGTATTGGAGTTTAAGCTTCAGCATCAGTCCTTCCAATGAATATTCAGGATTGATTTCCTTTAGAATGGACTGGTTGGGTCTCCTTGCTGTCCAAAGGACTCTCAGGGGATAGAGTATATTACAAGTAATGTCTTACATGCCAATAAGCTTAGACAAAGAGTGCTTTTTATTCTGATGACAATTAGGGACGCCCATGATTATCACCAAGTTCTAAGCACAGTTTAAGCTATCACTAAACTCTAATCAAAAAGACTTAAAACACTGATTCATGTTTGTCTGTAGTTTCCAGAGGGAAAGCTAAAAGTAAAATAGCAGTTGTTTGCAATTGTGGTGCAAAAGCCATGTGTGATTTGAGCCTGTTTCTCTGATTGCAGCAACAGCTCTGATTGTTTCTGGAGGGCAGTGTATGTTTGCTGATATGGTGAGGGTTTAGGGCATCAGGAAGGATAAGATCTGTTCCTGACAACATATAAATGGAAGAGGCTCCTGTGAGGACCGTGGGGCCGGATGTCCTATTAGCCAGGCACAACAGCATCTTACCTGGGCTTTGTTCTTTAGCGAGAGGAACACATTATTTCCCTGGTTTTAGACCTTGGTTGTCTAGTTCATGTCTAGCATCATTCACTGTATCTAAAAATTTCTCCCTCTGTGACAACCTAGAAGGGTGGGATGGGCATGTGGAGGAGGCAGGCTCTAGAAGGAGGGGATGTATATATATGTATAGCTGATTCAATTTGTTGTATGGGAGAAACCAACACAACTTTGTAAAGCAATTATCCTCCAATAAGAAAAAAAAGAAAAGAAAAAAAAGTCCCAACTCTGTAGTTTACTTCAATAATTAGCTCTCCTTTTCTGTAAAAACAAATGAATCATAATTGTGCTTTTTTTGAACAAGTTCAGACCGAGTCATTTTTATAGTAGAAAAATAGAGTGAAATTTTCTGTTGTGATTACAGGAAAATGTATTCCTACTTTAAAAATAGAGTTAGTATAACCAACCAGCAGAAAAGAAACTATAAACTTCCTTTGAAGGACAGATTTTCAATGCAGTAGGTGAAAAAACACAGGCAGAAGAGGTAGCTTGAATGTTAACTCCGGTACTTGGTGCGTGTGTGAATTTAGCTGCATCCCTAATAGCAGCTACCTTATGGAAAACATGGATAATATGATCAAACAGCAACATATATAAAGTGTTGTAAATGTTACAGAGCACATGAATACTCAGAAAATGGTAGTTAGCTTTATACTTTCAGATTCTTTTTGTATTCAGTGAGATTAGCAAAATGATACATGCTTTGCCTGCTGGACATTTACATTATTCCCTGCTGCTGAGTTAACACCAGGAAATGAAAAAGAAAGGAAATACGAGGCGTAAAGATGATGATGATGGAAACTTAAAAATAACAGTTGAATGTCATAGATTAAAATAAAGCCTCATTTTAATTCTCATGGAAAGTGGTAAGAAATCTAGATTAATGGACTCATACTATGCATTATGTTTTGTATGCTGTGTTAAGTATACTAGCTTACTTGCAGAAAATGTCTTAATACTCTGAGTAAATGTAAAACTTTGACCCTCTTCTTTAGTTTTTTTTTTTCCTCTAAGTCTTTGAAGCTTTAATGCTAACTGAGCTGAACCCACATAAAAAGGAGATTTACATTAATGAATAATTAATTACAGTATCTGAAATTAAAATCAATCTTATTAGGTGAAAACTGTCAACTTTTCTAGCAGATTATTTAGTAGACCCATGTGTATAAGATTTATCCCAAATGGGAATTCATTGATCACAACAGTATCTGAAAATACTTTGATACTGATAGGACTTTTGTCTATGGGTAGAAATTCAACAAGCTTCTCAAATTTTTAAGTTTCCCTAAAACAGTAGGGAGTAAAACCAGTCTTTGGGTTATTGAGAATCTGTCTCATGTCTGCCCTGACAGCAGAGATGTTCGCAATGACATCCCAACCATAAATATCCCAGCATGCACGTAGGATTGTGTTGAGAAGCATATAGGAAAGACTGGAGACTACAAGTCACTGCCTCCGTCAGATAGAAAAGTCCATGAGCCTTTTGATGTATGTAGTAGATTTTGATCAAAATTTACTCTTTCCAGAAGAATGTCACAAAGTAACAATTTTGGAGCACTGGCTATATGTTGAATACTTTTAATCTCCACATAGCTCTATAAAGTGAGTATTATTACCCTCATTTTACAGATGAGGAAACAAAAGTACAGAGAAGTTAGGTGATTTACTTAATTTCACAGTTTTAACAGAATGCTTAGCACAAATATGAACTAAATCCCATGTGTGAATCCAAATGGCTTCTTCTATATCATGTTGTCATCTGATAAAATAAACTGATTAATCATTTTGCCAAAACTTGCCCTCAGACACCAGAATAGATGCCACCTTACTATGAAATATACAAGGTAAGAAGTACAGAAATTCATTGACAGTTGAAATCCCCCTTGACTAAAGTTTCTATCTGGCTGGAAAAATGGTTCAAGCCCACTTTCATGGAAGAAAATGTAGAGGAGAAAAAAATTAATCCTGTTTCAGTGAGTTATAAAAATATTTATATTTGAAAATATGCAAGATTCATGTTTTTGGGGAAGATGACAAACTAAAAAATTCCAGAATCATTTGGATTGTAGAAGAGAAGATGAAGCAAGGGTTAATATGGCTAAAATTGCACAGAATATACATTAGGATAACTAGCTATTTTTCAGTAGATGCCGAATTTACTTAAAGACAGAGCTGCACAAACATCCGTGTAAGAGGAGTCCAGTTGTCTTTTTCAGTCCAGTTGTCTGGACTGAGGAACACAAATAATCTTTTCGAAACCTAAGCTTTATGTGTCTCTAGCAACTGCAGTGTATTTTTAGGGTTATGGGAAATGTTTTCCTGATATCTGAGCACAGAGATGTAGGGAGAAATTGACGTATTATTCAGACATTATTATAATAAGAATCTTTCATGCTCCCCTAGGATTTTCATATTTTGCTTATTAGAATGTGACCTTTGAAAAGTGTTAGATAGTGTTCTTTTTTGAAGAATGATTACAAACTTTGGGTTTTATTATTGAACATCCTTGGGAAATTAATTGTATTTCACAAGATCACCAGGTTCCAAATCAAGAAATAGAGTTATATGTAATGTGTCTTCTTAACCCTGAAAGAGTAAAACCTCATTCCAGAACTTCAAGCAGATGAGGACCTCAAAACCACACACTTTGGGTTGCATATGGATTCTGTACAATGTGGGAGGGTAGATGAGGCTGGGGGGACAGAGACACCTGGGAACACACAAACAGGAGAGGCAGAGGCTGCCTCTGTTTGGAAACAACACTAGAGAATGTGTTGACCCGTTGACAAAGTGTAGAGAGGAATCCTAGAAGAATCCCTGTTTTATAACTAGGGGAGATGTATGGACAGGAGTGAAGAAAGGCGTGGCAGAAGCAATGGCTATGATAGCAGGGAAATATGAAGCAAAATAAAATGTACATGGTGGTTTGGCTGTTCTGGAGCTAATGTTTACAGACAGGTTGTGTGTCAGGTGTTATTTCTCACCATAACCAAGGTATCAGGTCACGCAAAAGTGCTGGTTTAGACTGAACGTATGTAGAAACGTGTCACGTTCCATATCCTCCTATTTTAATAAAATTGGTGATGCCACTCCCAAGCATTTGATTTCTCTTTTCTTAAAAACTGAAAACAAGTTTGTTTTTCTGAAAAAATGTAGCCATTGTACGTGCGTAGTCTTAGATTTCAGAGGTATTTTAATGGTTTAGAGAGTTACCTGTACTGATGATTACCTTTTTTTTTCTTTTTGTAAATCAAAGATAACTTACTTATTGAGGTTCTAGGCATTATGGAAGTACAAATAGTATTTTTATCATCAAGAAGCTCCATGTCCACATAAGAATATAAGACTTAAAGCCATGAACATTTAATAACCACGGGTAGAGTTTGAATTTTGCAGTTTCATAAATGTGGCTCAAACACTGGTCCTATCTCATTTGACTATGTTTAACCTTGTGAAGTCTCATTTTTTTCATCAAAACCAGGATAATTGATTACTTTGATCTCCTGGGGTTAGTTTGAGGATATGATTAGATGATGTGCATTTATCAAATTACTTGGCTGCTTGGCAATTACTAGATTGAGTACATACTCATAATTTTCATTATTGAATTATATTGACCATTGCAAATGGATCTAAGAGTGGAAGGAGATATATTTGGTGTGAGTTTACAAGATAAAGTCTTATTAAAAAGGCTTTGGTGTGTCATCAAGTGAAACATCATATTAAAGAATAATAACCAAAAACAAATTACATTAGATATCAGAATGTATTAAGACCCTGATTTCTTTGGAAAATCTAATATTGCCAGCTTCATTGATTCTAACAACTTATTTAATGTCTTCATATATTTGTTTTGCTGATCTGAATACACAGTGACAGGTAATCAATAATTTTTATGGTGCCTTATAATTCACAACAGACATAAAATGATTCACATATTAGTATAGGCTGAACTTCTTTGTTATCTTCAAAAACATCATAGACATATTAATATAAAGAAGATATTAAAAGTAGATATCTGTGGTATCTATGAAGAATGTAGAACAAGGACCATGTACTCTATTGAAATAAAGGACATCAATGACCAAGAATTTCACATTCTTCTTCAAAATCAGCTTTTTCCTTTGAAGATTTGCCACAATGACAGGCAATCACTTCCTGAAAAACTACAAATAACATACTAGATATTGTCAACTGTATTCTCATAGTCATGAGACTATTTCATGATTATTTCATTTTTTTGGTAAGATGGTCACTGAATATAAAGAACTATAACTCCACAACTATTATGTCAAAGACTATGAAATATAAGGAAGAATGTAACACTTGAGAAATCTATCCTCATAGGAAGAAATGACAGAAAGTTCAGTCACTTCAGTTCAGTCACTCAGTTGTGTCCGACTTTTTGTGACCCCATGGGCTGGAGCACACCAGACCTCCCTGTTCATCACCAACTCCTAGAAACTGCTCAAATTCATATCCATCGAGTCGGTAATGCCATCCAACCATCTTCCTCTGTCATCCCCTTCTCCTCCTACCTTCAATCTTTCCCAGCATCAGGGTCTTTTCCAATGACTCAGTTCTTCACATCAAGTGGCCAAAGGATTGGAGTTTCAGCTTCATCATCAGTCCTTCCAATGACTATTTAGGACTGATTTCCTTTAGGATGGACTGGTTGAACCTCCTTGCAGTCCAAGGGACTCTCAAGAGTCTTCTTGGACACCACAGTTCAAAAGCATCAATTCTTTGGCGTTCAGCTTTCTTTATAGCCCAACTCTCACAATCCATACATGACTACTGGAAAAACCATAGCTTTGAATAGATGGACCTTTGTTGGCAAAGTAATGTCTCTGTTTTTTAGTATGCTGTCTAGGTTGGTCATAACTTTCCTTCCAAGGAGTAAGTGTCTTTTAATTTCATGGCTGCAGTCACCATTTGCAATGATTTTGGAGCCCCCCAAAATAAAGTCTCTCACTGTGTTTCCATTGTTTCCCCATCTATTTGCCATGAAGTGATGGGACCAGATGCCATGATCTTAGTTTTCTGAATGTTGAGTTTTAATCCAACTTTTCCACTTTCCTCTTTCACTTTCATCAAGAGGCTCTTTAGTTCTTTTTCACTTTCTGCCATGAGGGTGGTACCATCTGCTTATCTGAGGTTATTGATATTTCTCTCCATACCCACCAAACCCCACCAAACCAGAGGTGCTCAGAGGTCTCAAACAATACCTAGTGCATACCAGAAGACCCCACAGAGACTGAACCAGACCTGCCTTTGAGTGTTTGAGTGTTTCCTGTGGAGGTACGGGTCAGCCGTGTCCTGCTGCAGGGGCAGGGGCTCTGGGGGGCAGCAGACCTCAGTGCGGCATAAGCCCTCTTGGAGGAGGTCATTATTAACCCTACTATAGAGCCACCAGAACTTACACAGGACTGGGGAAACAGACTCTTGGAGGGCACTAAGAAATCCTTGTGTGCACCAGGACCCAGGACCCAGGACCCAGGAGAAAGGAGCAGTGACCCCACAAGAGACTGACCCAGGCTTGTCTGTGAGTGTCCAGGAGTCTCTGGCAGAGGTGTAGGTTGACAGTAGCCTGCTGCAGAGTCTGGGGCACGAGTGTGGCAGTGTGTGCATGGGACTTTTGAAGGAGGTCCCGTCATCTTCATTACCTCCACCATAGTTTGGTCTCAGGTCAAACAACAGGGAGGGAACACAGCCCCACCCATCAACAGAAAACTGGATTAAAGATTTACTGAGCATGGCCCTGCCCATCAGAACAAGACCCAGTTTCCCCCTCAGTCAGTCTCTCCCAGCAGGAAGCTTCTATAAACCTCTTATCCTTATACCTCAGAGGGCACACAGAATGAAAACCACAATCACAGAAAAAAAAATCAGACTGATCACATGGACCACAGCCTTGTCTAACTCATTGAAACTATGAGCCATGCCGTGTAGGGCCACCCAAGACGAACAGGTCATGGTGGAGAATTCTAACAAAATGTGGTCCACTGGAGAAGGGAATGGTAAACCACTCCAGTATTCTTGCCGTGAGAACCCCATGAACAGTATGAAAAGATAGAAAGTTATTGTGATTTAAGGAAATAGTAAGTCCATTTTATTAATGAGAATGTTATATTCCTAAAAGTCCATTTTAGTATTTTTTGTTGTTGTTCAGTCACTAAGTTGTGTTCAACTCTTTGTGATCCCATGGACCGCAGCACACCAGACTTCCCTGCCCTTCACTGTCTCCCAGAGTTTGCTCAAATTCATGTCCATTGAGTCAGTGATGCAACTAACTGTCTCATCTGCCGCCCTCTTCTCCTTTACCTTCAGTCTTTCCCAGCATCAGGGTGTTTTCCAGTGAGTCAGGTCTTCTCATCAAGTGGCCAAAGTATTGGAGCTGTTTTAGTATAAAAGTAAAGCTTTAGTTTTTTTTAGTAAAGTTTTAGTTTGGGCTTCCCTGGTGGCTTAGAGGGTAAAGCATCTGCCTGCAACACAGGAGACCCAAGTTTGATCCCTGTGTCAGGAAGATCTGATGGAGAAGGAAATGGCAACCCATTCCAGTACTCTTGCCTGGAAAATCCCATGGATGGAGAACCCTGATAGGCTACAGTCCATGGTGTCGCAGAGTCAGACATGACTGAGCAACTTCACTTTCACTTTCAAAGTTTTAGTATGTTTCAGTATGGAAGTAAAGAAAAATTTTAATACATCAGAAGATCTACCTAACACTTTTGAGTAAAATTTAGGTTGTATGAATTACACCTACCTATAAAAATTAATGGTGCTTTTATTTTTAAGCAGAAATGATTTGTTCCATGATAACTTTCCAGTGATTACACATCCTATTATTTGATTTAACTTTGATAGCAACATGACAAATTAATATATTTATCATTGACCAAAGAAAGGTTGGAAATAAGAATGTTTGTAATCTGTGATTCTTTGTTTTCATGCTACAGTCCTAGTTTTCTCTGGGCATCTATGTAATCCTGTATGTATTATTTTATCTGTGGTAAGATCTATCTACCTGTTTACTTTTAAGGGTAGATATTTCATGTGAACATGACTGTTAGATCATAAGCTGCCTATGTAAGAGAGCATTCTTGTTCTCAATAAGAAATCTGTCTGTAGAAAAAAATCAAATGAATAAATAAACTCCAACTGTGAAATACAGTGCTTTGATCTTCAGTTTAGGAAAGCAAGTAAAAGAAAGGGTCAGGAAGTTAAGTACTGTCTGAATAAACCTTTTGTACATCAATGATCTTCAAAGTCAGCCATTTAAAATAAGGTCATTTTCAGAAATGACAGAAAGTCAAGTGGGCCATAATCACAGAATTGTTGCTTTACTCAATTAGAGCCCCACTAATGGTTCTTTAAATCATATTCACTTGATAAGGAGGTAGAAAGGGAAATAACCCCAAAGTAGCAAAGTTCCTGTCAGTGGTAATAGATGTAAATTGTAGACAAATAAGCATTGAAACATCATTCCTACTTATAGGTCACTTGGTGATGCCTTTTCACTGGACATTTACATATTCCATGCTGTATGTCCCATTTTACAAGCATGAAGAAAGAGATCACATGAATCTTGACATGGATTTAGTGATTTCTCTGAAACATTTAGTGCTTTGAAAACTACCTACTATACTCCCTAACTCTCTCTTTCTTTGCCTCTAAATTGGTCAATGTGTGTTTAGTAATTACTTAATATAGACTAATCCATGCTATTGAGGGGATGGGTTGGTGGGGGAGGTTCAAAAGAAGTCAAACTAAACCACTCTGTTGCTTTATATCTTTTAAGAATATTGCATTCTATTTAGGGATTGAGAGTAATTAAGGCAACAAATCTAAAGAATGACAGAATAATAGAACGACACAGTAAGATAATGCCTCACTCTTATCAGGCAACTTGCGTGTTTACATTTTTTTTTCTTACTTGTTTTCTGTTCTTCACTATTATCAATTCTTCATCAATGCAGTCACATTCTGGAGTACTGGGGGTTAGGACTTTCATACATAAATTTTGTGGGGCCAATGTTCAACCCATAACGCATACCAATAACCCACTCTTTGGGTGAGGAAGATGCTCAGACAGGTGCTTGCAACTTTCTTGGGCTTCCTTTGACACTGAGAAGATGTGGGTGAGGTCAGGTTCACGTTGAGTGTCATCCAGTGAGGCAGAATAGAGAAGAGTCACTGAGCTTTGTGAATAACATCACTGATTCTGAGAAACTGGTTGGGGAAAAAGTAAAGATAAAAGTGACATTCCTACAGCAAGTCTTGTAAAGATTTTGTTGAAATTCAGCCTGGAACATGGCCTGGAGCCACTCATCACTGCCTCCATATAGATGTCTGGTTCAAGACTCAAAGATGAAAAATAATTGAAAGGGAACCAGCATGGAATCTTCACAGAGATGCTACAAGAAAATACACATTTTAAAGGGAATCAGAGAAACAAGTGGCAGATGATAAACATTAATGAGAGGACAGGCTAAAGAAATATTGGACATAAATGAAGAGTTGAAGAGGATTTGGGAGAAAACATGACAAGAAATATGAAATGCACTTTATTGGTATCTCTGAATAAAGAACCAAAATAAGGAACAGAAAAACCTTTGATCAAGACAATTGAAGAAAATTTTCCTGAGAAAGAGAAAGCTTGAGTCTACAAAATGAATGGATGAAACATGTCCTGTGAGAAATTAACATGTCCCTGTGAGAAATTAACATGTTTCACAGGAAACATGTCCTGTGAGAGGAGTTGATTGAGACGTAGTCCAGTAAAATGAATAAATTCTAAAGACAAAGACATTTGCCTAAGCAGGCATGTAAAATTCAAGTTATCTATAAAGGCAAAAAAATTGAATTTAGTATTATAGTTACTCACAGTAATAGTCAGACTGAAAGAAAATGTAGCCTGTGAAGTTCTCAAAAAAGTTTGAACCAAAGAGTTTAGACCAAGGCAAGCAAAATATCTATAAAGGCAGGAAATAAACATTTTTTGAACATGTAAGAAATCAATGAATACAATTTCCATGATCTTTGATAAACTCATGATGATAAAATACAGCTAGTAATAAATTTAATAAAGATTGGCAATGAGCATTGAATCCAATTAAAGAGTGGATAAAAGACTAAAATAAATGAGAGGTTTAAGGCTTCAAAACAGAATGTGAAAGTTATAAGCCCCAACAGTGTAAAATTTACATATTTAAAAGACTGAGCTTAGGAGGAGGAAAGAGAAAAACAGTTGGGAGACTTCGAGAATGTGGATTTATAAAGCTAAGGTCAAAGGATATTTTAAACTCATAAATCAGGTTGTGTGTATGCTAAGTCATTTCAGGCATGTGACTCTTTGTGAATCTATGGACTAGAGCCCACCAGGCTCCTCTGTCCATGGGATTCTCCAGGCAAGAATACTGGAGAGGGTTGCCATGCCCTCCTGCAGGGGATCTTCCTGACCAGGGATCAAACCTGAGTCTCTTTTGTCTCCTGCATTGGCAGGCGAGTTCTTTACCACTAGTGCTTCCTGGGAAGCCCAAATCAGGTTACATAAGTATTAGTATGCTTAAATAGGATAAAGATAAACATTAAGAAAATATTATACTCAATAAAATTGAGAGGGGAAGTTAAATATACTATTTACATTCTTGCTTTAGAGGAACAAGAGAGAAAAAAAAGAATAAAGGTACTATATAAAATTATGGTTATATGCATAATCTTGCAAACAAAAAAACAAAATCTAAATCATCAGAAGAAATACAAAGGAAACAAAGACCAATAATTAGAAAATGTCTGTATTAGAGAACATAACCTATGATGGCAGAACTAAGGTCAAACGTCTCACATCAAGAAATATAGGTAGGATGGGATGGGGAGGAAGGTTGCGGGGGGGAATCGGGATGGGGAACACATGTGGATCCATGGCTGATTCATATCAATGTATGTCAAAAGTCACTACAATATTGTAAAGTAATTAGCCTCCAACTAATAAAAATAAATGAAAAAAAAAGAAAAGAAAAGAAATATAGGTAATTATAAATGGACCAAACCTTGTATTAAACCACAGGAGTCACCAAGTGGATCAAAAGGCAAAATCTAACATATGCTGGCACAAGAGGTCAGATCCCTCCATGGAAGTGGATTTCAAAGTGACAAGTCTGGAAATGGGGAGAACAGTCAAAATGCTACCACAGTTTTGTGCAGGAGAGATGATGAAATCTTGACCTGAGATAGAGGATTTCAGGAGGCAGGAGGAACTGAAAGCAGAAGAATTTTTAAAAATTAATTTGTTTATTTATATTGGAGGATAATAACACTCTTGTGGTTTTTGCCATAGATCAGGATGAATTGGCCATAGGTATACATGTGTCCCCTCCATCCCGAACCCCCCTCCCACCTTCCTCCCCACCCTATCCCTCTAGGTTGTCCCAGAGCACCGGGCTTGGGTGCCCTGCTTCATGCATCAAACTCACCAACTGGGTGTGGTATTGAGAGAGAGGGAAGGTGCTTCCTCGGTTTCTCACAGGATCACCATCAGCTGAGACATGGAATATTGGATGGATAAAGATTTTGTAGTTCAGTTGGAAAAGAATCTGCCTGCAGTGCAGGAGACCCGGGTTCGATCCCTGGGTTGGGAAGATCCCCTGGAGAAGGAAATGGTAACCCACTCCAGTATCCTTGCCTGGAAAATCTCACGGACAGAGGAGCCTGGTGGGCTGCAGTCCATGGGGTCACAAAGAGTTGGGCACGACTGAGCGACTAACATACACAAGGATTTTGAAGAGAATGATGGTCCATTTATCTTGCTCCCCTTGATTTGGATGGATCTATGGGCTGTGTAAGTAGATGTGATGAGTGGACAGTATCTACGATAATCTAAACTCATGGATAGATCTGGGAGGAAGATCTTCACTTGGCACTTTCCCCAGTGCAGGGAGTAGAAGAAAGCTCACGTGTTGTGTATGAACTACATATTAAAGACAAGCATGAACTGTAGGACTGTTCTTGGAGTTCAGCATAGAAGGAGGGTGAGGTGATAATGAAGATGGTAAATGGGAGAAAAGAATCCCATTCTCCTTCCTCATATAGAAGAACTGAGTTTCTTAATTGCTTGCCACATTTAATAGGTTTTTGCGACACACATTCTTTTCTAAATATGCTAATAAGTTAAAGATTTTCTAATGTTTATGATAATCTGATTCCAATGAAAAGCTCTTATTTCTGTTATTTTATAGTAAAAAAAATCCACCAAGCACAGCAAATTATTGCCATAACTGTTGTAAATACACAGAACACACTTATGTTCTATTGCTTGTGTTTATTTATTTGTTGTTAACAGTTTGATTTCTCTAATTTATTTCCTGTCAGATTCATATTTTTAAATGATTTTGTAATTGTTCTTGGCTTCAAAACCACTGTCAAATATATCCTCAAAACACTCTGACTGAACATCTCACTTTTCCTATTATTTATGACCAAAAAATTTCCATTTCATTGCAGCCATGAGTCTCCATGAGGAACATTCCACACAAGTTAATTTAACATTTCAAGTTGTTAAAATCACTTTGCTTTTGGCTTCATAAGTTAAAATGCTACCCGAAGGAAGCTGTAATCATGTAGGAATGCACAGCTTGTCAAATATCATAGATTTTAAGATCCCAATCAATTGAAATAAAGCACAGTCCATGAAAGTCTTTGCCTGAATGATGTTCCTTGTTGTTGAGAGGTGACACTCTAAGAAAAGATCCTCCTTTCTTCTCTGTGAGACAGAAGAGAATAATAAAAAAGGGAGACAAGGGGAGGGGAGTGAAAAAGGTTGGCTAGACCCAGGCAGATAAGGGCAGGTAGGAATGAAGAAGAAAAGACACTTTTTTGACTTCCTTGCTAATAAATACTTTTGGGAGTTGACCCTGGGTTTCTGTGAGGTATTGGTTTCAGGACTCCCTTGGAAAACAAAATCCCGGGGATGCTCAAGTCCCTTATATAAAATGGTGTATGTAACTTACACACATCTCTAGATTATTTATGGTATCCAATACAATGTAAATGCTATGTAAACACTTGCTGGTATGTGGCAAATTCAAGCTTTGCTTTTTAGAAATTTCTGTATGTTTTTCAAATATTTCTGATCTGGGGGTTGATTATATTCACAGATGCAGAACCTCAGATGTGAAGGGCTCACTGTTCTATGGGAAGGTTTGAAGACACAGATTTAGAGCAGCCTGTACTTTCTTGTTGGGTTGAGACTGAGGTGGGGATGGGAGCAGTAGGAGGCAAAGAAGGGAACCAAAGTCCTAGAGGACAGTTATGGGGAAATGTAGCATACAGGTTAGGAAACAATGATAGCTCATTGCATCGCTGAAAGGACAGGAATGGGAAAAAGTGTTTACAGTGTAGTGCGATCATGCACAAAAAGGAAATTCTGAGTGGCATGCTGTGGGAACTTTGAAGAGATCGTTCATCTCCTTTTGTTCTTTTTTTCTTTATTCTCTTTCCGGCTAACTTTTTTTTTCTTTTCTTAAACATTATTGGAGGATAGTTGCTTTATCATGTTCTGTTAGTTTCCATGTACAGCAAAGTGAATCAGTTATACATATATATCCTCTCCTTTTGGATTTCCTTCCCATTGAGGTCACCAGAGCATGGAGCAGGGCTCCCTGTGCTATTCAGCAGGTTCTCACTAGTTACCCATTTGCTATTATTGTTCAGTCACCAAGTCATGTCTGACTCTTTGCGACCCCACAGACTGCAGCATGCCAGGCTTCCCTGTCCCTCACCATCTCCTGGAGTTAGTCCAAGTTTACTTCCATTGAATCAGTGATGCCATCCAACCATCTCATCTTCTGTTGTCCCCTTCGCCTTCTGCCTTCAATCTTTCCCAGCCTCAGGGTCTTTTCCAATGAGTCAGCTGTTCACATCAAGTGGCCAAAGTATTGGAGCTTCAGCTTCAGCATCATTCCTTCCAGTGAATATTTGTGGTTAAATTTATAACATCAGGGTTAAATTCATAACATCAATTTCCTACTAACTTCTAGCTCTTTTGCTTCAGTCATAGTCTTCCTTCCCATGCCCTCCCTCGCTCTTTACCGTTCCTCCTGTCTGCTGCCTTTCTGTCTCCAATTGCCCTCTGACCTCCACACTCCCCTGTGTCACCTCTGATATATACACTTGCCTCTTACCTTCTTAAACATGTTTTCTTTCCCCCAAAGTCCTGCCCAAAAAAATTAACCCTCACGTTAATAGCCAAATGTATTTGGAAGTGTTTAAGTTTCCTTTATATTCTTAACATTGGAAGGAAAAAGAGAGCCCATTGTATGTACTGGCTTTATCTTTTCAGTATTTATTAAAGGCATGATATTACAACAAGAGAGCCATATCTTTGAATTTTAACTATGTATGATGTTAGTTTTGTGAGAAATCATAAGTTCATAAGATGCTGACTTTTGTGGGGAGAATCTGATGTATGTCAAGTGGTTTGTATTTACACCCAGTTCTAATCAGTGATTCATTGATGCTTACACTGCTTTAGAAAAAAAAAGATAGGCAAGCATGAATTTCTTTTAGTGAATTAGATTTTGCAGCAGGAAAATATTGCCTCAAAATACCAACATAAGCAAAAAACAACTGAATGCATTAATCTATTTTGCATGTAATACTAAAGACATTTTGTGTGATTGCAACTTGATTTATAAATAGCTTAAATTAGTGCCTGGAGTAAAGAACAAGTAAAAGATAACCAATGTGACAATGTCCAGGATAGAATTATAGTCTGGATTCTGCCACTAATCAGGTTTGTGCCTTTTGTTACACTAAATCCTTGAGCCTCAATTTCCTCATTTGCTAAAAACTGAGAGGATGATGTTAGATTTGCAATGCTTCTTTTAGCTCTCCATCACCATGTTCCTTTCTAAAGGATGCTTTGAAAGTTATCATCATGCTCATTTCCTTCCTAAAGTTCAGTATGCTTTTAAAAGAAAATGACCCCATGAAATGTCAGGGCATTTTAAAAATGAATGCCATCTTGGAATTTAAACATGTTCCGCGTCTAAATTATTTAGATACACTCTAAATACGGGATGTGCATTTCTTAGCCTAGAAGCACTATCCCTAAAGTGGGAATGATATCCCACGTTTTGGTTTGAATATTATATATTCTAATTGCATTTTCTAGAACAAATGCAAAAAAAAAAGATATCTCACATAGTTTGAACTCTGACGATGAGATACCTTAAAAAGATGTTAATTTTACATAATACATGTGAGACTTAGTTTCAGAGTAGCTGAAGGAAAAGAGAGTAAAGCTACAAGCATTCGATACAGTCTTGTTTAGGACACACTCCACAACAGCTGGTGGGTTAGGCGCTGAGGGTCCTGAAAAGAACGAGACAGTTCCACACTCTAGCCAAGGACACTGGGAGGCACAGTCAGATCCACAGATCCAGGGGCACAGAGTGGGCGGTGGATGTCCTGGGTCGAGCTTAGGTGATGTCAGATTCATCACATAAGGCGACATCTCCATTCAGTTCAGTTAGAAAAGAAGAGAAAGTGTATTCCTAGAGCCAAGAAGTGTAGGGCCAGAGAAGTCATGGCAGGCAGATGACAGAGCGTGGGCAAAGGCCCAGATGTGAAAGAAGTGTCTTGAGTTTGGTGAAACAGAGAGGTTTTATATGCCTGGAGAATAATAAAGGCAGACAGAGAGGAGAAGAAGGCCATTTCAGTGGCAAGAGAGGAAGGAAGGGAGCCAGCAAGGCGGCATAAGACAGATGCTTTATATGCTACATTCAGGAACTTAGAATTTACCCTGCATGCATCAAGAAAGGACAAAAAAATATGAATGGGTCCCTTTTAGCAATATTATTTTAAAATAGTATGGAGAGTAATGTGGTGGGGTGAGGGAAGGAAGCCGAACGCCAGTCAGGAAGCCATTGTAAAAGTCTCTTGAAAAGATGATGAGCTACGTGTATATTAGGGTTCTTCAGAGAAACAGCATTATAGAAAAGGATTTAAGAAATGGACTCATGAGACTGTGGGGTCTGGGAAGTCTGAAATTTATAGAGCAGTCTGGAAGGCTGGAAATTCAGGTAGGCATTGGCATTGTAGCCTGTTGTCAAAAATCTGCTCGGGCAGGCCAGGACATGCATGCAGGATTTCTGTGTTGTAGTCTTGAGGCTGAACTCTGTCTTCTTCAGGAAACCTCTGTCTTTGTTTCTTAAGGCTTCTAACTGATTGGATGAGGCTCACTCACATCATGGAGGTTAATCTGCATCACTTAAATATTACTCATTGCTAAACAGACTTTGACAGTAGTATCTAAACTGGTGTTTGATCAAAATGGACACCATAGTCTAGCCAAATTGGCACCTACAATTAGCCATCATAACTTGTCACTATTATTAATCTTGTATATTACTTTATTCTCAATCATGATTCAGGTTTGCAGATGCTGTGATTCATTCTCTCTCTCTGTCTCACTTCCTCCTCATATTAATTTGGAAAACAAAATTAGGTTAGCACCAAAAAATGCAAAATGAAATTATAGTTGAGCAATATTTTTTTATAGGTTGTTATCAGTAGAATATGAAACTAGTCTGACTAGTAAAGCAGTGAAACAGAGCACTTCATTGAATGAAAAATGCAGTAATGGCAACAAAGATCCCACAATGATTTAGGAAACCTACAGTCACCCTCTGCTGCCTTGTCAGCTCGGGAGCGCTGGCCTTTAGTATCTATGGTCTCCACGGGAAGCCTGTGCTAGAATGGGCTATGATCAGTTTACAGGAAACTTAGCATGTCTTTGCCCTTAAAATGTGTCTTCTCTAGAGCATCTCTGAACAGATTGCACGTAATTTTTTAAAGGCTCAGAAAGCACTCCCAACATCAGAAAAGCCACAGGTCTATGGAGAGTCTTTGCAAGCTTAAGTCTGAGATTCTTTCAAAACTCTTTATTTATTTATGGCTGTGCTGGGGTTTTGCTGCGCAGGCTTGTCTTTAGTTTCAGCGAGTGGGGGCTCGTCTCTAGTTGTGATATGCAGGCTTCTCATTGCAGTGGCTTCTCTCCTTGCAGAGCATGGACTCAGGGCATGTGGGCTCAGTGGTTGCGTCTCCCCGGCTCTTAGCCACCGGCTCCGTAGTTAGGGCGCACTGGACTCAGTTGCTCTGCAGCATGTGGGATCTTCCCCAACCAGGGGTTGAACCCGTGCCTCCTGACCTGACAGGCGGATTCTTTATCACTGAGCCAGCAAGGAAGCCTGCTTTCTAAACTCTTGAAAGAACGTCATTCTTAAGAGGCAAATGTTGTTCTCTAGAAATCAGTTTCTTACTTGGGAGCAGAACCTGTGTATATTTGGACTAAAAGATTATCATTTAACAGATCAAATGATTTTAGTAAAATTATTGAGTGTATAGAGTATACTGTAAAACATCGTTCATCTCCCCTTTGGAGGTCTTTTTTTCTTCTTTCAAAAATCCGTGTTGTGATCCTTGCTTCAATCTTGACCTTCCTGGTTTCATCCTTGTCCCAAACTGCTGGCCTCCATCCCATATTTAATGTTCTATATCCAATTTCTGCACAGCTAAGCTAAAAAAGCAAGGAAATTAATATGTGAGAATAGGTTATTGAGTAGGTCAGCACAGGTCGGTGTGCCTTATATTTAAAAATGCTGTGACCACTGATGTGAAATTAATGGGAGAAATTTGGTTTCAAAAGAAATCTGATGGGGAGGGGTGATGGGACTTTTTTTGTTGTGGTTTTTTTTTTTACAGTCTTCAAACCACACTCTGGTATATAAATACTTTCAACTATAAATTTCAATTTTTTAGGTTCAATCCCATCTTGATGGGATTTCCTGGTGGCTCAGATGGTAAAGAATTTGCCTGCAATGCGGGAGACCTGGGTTGGGAAGATCCCCTGGAGAAGGGAATGGCAACCCACTCCAGTATTCTGGCCTGGAGAACTGCATGGACTCTACAGTCCATGGGGTCACAAAGAGTCAGACACGACTAAGCGACTTTCACTTTCCCATCTTGATAAAATGTGTGTTTGATATAAGCGAATTTCACATATGAAAGTATACTTCCTGCTGGGGTTGACATTACACACACATATATTTAAAATATATAACCAGCAAGGATGTACTGTATAGCACAGGGAACTTGGCTCAATATTCTATAATAACTTAAATTGGAAAAGAACTTGAAAAAGAATGGATACTTGTATGGGTATAACTGGATCAATTTGCTGTACCCCTGCAATTAACACATCATCGTTAATCAACTGTACCCTAATACAAAATGAAATTAAAACAAATGCAATCAAACAACAAAAAAACACACTTCCTAGATGACCAGACTCTAAACTTAATCTGAATTCCCCTCCTATGACTGAGACAAGTGCAACATTATGAACCACCTAGAAAATAAAGCCACGGTAGACATGGAGAGTGGCTCAACTGAAGAAGCTTAATCAGTTGCTGGGAAATGGAGAAAAGAATTTCAGTTTGTTACCAAAACTTAGGAGAAAGAAGCAGGCTTCACGTGCTGGAGTTTGTGGCCAGGGAATGGCCATGGAGTTGGGTATAAGTTGGTCCCTGGTGAGTGAGGGCAGTTCTCAGCAAGTTCCTGAAAGGAAGGTGTGTTCCTCTGATTATTGTAGGTTACCGCTGTGTGCCCCGTGGGAGGCTCAGCTGAGGCAGACAATCTTCAGTGGACTCACCTTTATTTCATTCACTCTTTTTCTTCATAGTCACTTCTTTTATTTATTGATTTATTTTGGGGGACTATAATTGCTTTATAATATTGTGTTAGTTTCTGCTGTACAATAAAGCAAATCAGCTCTATGTATACAAATATCCCCTCCTCTTGAGGGTCCCTCCCACTCCCACCTCCATCCTACCCCTCTAGGTCATCACCAAGCCAAGCTCCCCATGCTGTACATCAGGTTCCACTAGCCATCTATTTTACACACAGTAGTGTGTGTGTATATATATGTGTGTGACATATATGTATGTCATATCTGTGACATATATATATATATGTCAGCGCTATTCTCGGAATTTGTCCCACTCTCTCCTTCCCGCCCTGGGTCCACATGTCAATTCTCTGCGTCTATATCTCTATCCTGCCCTGGAACTAGGTTCATCTGTACCATTTTTTAAAGATTTCACATAAATGCATTAACCAGTGGTATTTGTTTTCTTCTTTCTGACTCACCTCACTCTGTAGGACAGTCACTTTTTATACCCTCTTCCTAAGCTCCTCTCCTCTGAAGTGTCAGCGTGATCAGAGCAGCTATCCATCCAAATGTGCCACCCGCCCGTGGAGAACCACCAGAGCAGGTGTTTGTTCTGACTTTGAGGTGGGAACGTGAACACAGATAACTCTCTAACATTTTGGAAGTCATGTATGTTCTGAGTTTTCGAGTGCTGATTCTCCTGAATTAAACTGAATTTTATGAATAAGATGAAAGAGAATTGTTGCATAGCTCTTTCAGTTTGCTACATCTTTTATTCAATCCTTATACCCCTATGAGGTAGGCATGGCAAAAGTTTTGATCCAATAATGCAGAGAATCAAGGATCTTGCCTAAGATTGCATAGATAACAAAATAAATTTAGATTTAATATTTTACAAGCTTCATAGTTTGTGAGTATAACTTCGATTTTTCTGGTTCAGTCTTTGTCCTTTCATCATATCTCATTCAGCTTTAAGGATTTCTTAAGGAAACCAGGCTACCCTATTAAAGAATTCTTGGAATTCTATTGTAATTGTTCAGATTAAACAAGAAACAGGAAAACACTTTATAATAAACCTCATAGGAAGAATATGATCATCTCTCATTATATCAGGTTGCCTTTCTAAGTACTTAAAATTATAAGATATAAACTTTATTCTAAACAACGTAAATTAAAGAGGAAACATTCCTTAAGTAAATGATCATTACTTTAAAAATCAGGTTTTTCAGACTTTCCTGGTGGTTCAGAGGCTAAGACGCTGTGCTCCCAATGCAGGGGCTCTGGGTTCAATTACTGGTCAGGGAACTAGGTCCCACATGTAGCAACTAAGACCTAGCACAACCAAAATAACTTTTTAAAATCAGGTTTTTCTAAAGAATTGTTTTCACTTACCTTGAAAAATGAAGAGCTTTCTTAGGAAGTCAGAAAGTATTTCCTAGGAAGGAAGTTACTTACCACTTAGGGAGCACCTGCAATGTACCTATTATGTCAACTCTTCTAAGAGAGATAGGTTATTATCCCCCCATTTTAGCTAGCACTTTAGTAACTTGTCTGAGAACCCTGGACGCAGTGGCAGATCTAAAGATGGCAACCTCAGTGGTTTGACAGGAAATCCTATGCTGCTTCTGCTATATGCTACTGGACAGGTCTTTAAAACCATAAGGAATGAAAGGCTAATAGACTCATTCAGCCAGAAGACTACATCATCATGTTTGCATTTCCAAGGAGTTAAAAGAATTTAACTATAAAGCTTGTAAAATATTAAATCTAAATATCACGCTGAGCCTTGAATTACTCTTTAAGTAACATCCCTGTGCTGTAAAAATCCATTTGCAATACATTTTCATATGCAAGCTAGAGGATTTCAAAGTCTTTCTGGAAAACCCATGGGCCCTATGCAATTTGTACTCCTTACATTTTCCTCTCCGAGTGCTTAGAAATTCATTGTTAGAGGGGTTTAGTCTATTACCTTACACTCAAGTCCCAGTCAATTACTGCGTGTTCATTTTCATTTTATGTGTATAAATGCCTTATTGTTCCAGGAAAAGCTGCATATAGTGAAAGTGTCAGCTGCTTATTATCAGTAGCAGAACAAGGAAACCAATCGTGTAGATATAGGGGGATTTTCCAGGTGTCCTTGTATACAGGAAAGCCTTCAGAGAAGATGACCCTTAAAACTAAGCTCTCATGATAGCATGCAAATGGATCTAGTGTTTGTAATTTTCTGAATTCAATTATATGTGCCTTGTAGCCTTCCCGTATTGTAATTATAGTGATCAGAGGAATACGTTGAAGCTTGCTGAGAGTAGGTAATATAACCATCAAAATTTTATGTGTGTCTGTGTGGGTTTTTTTTTTTTTTTTTTTTTTTGGCTAGTTAGTAGAAATGACATGTAGCAGAGGAAGGAAAATACACAGTTCATATGGGAAGAATTTTTGTTGGACATTGATAATTTTGCTCAGTGTTGAGAGGTAGAAAGTCTTAATAAATTCACATATTTCTTTGCCCCAATTACTTCATCTTTTGGTCTCTTCTGCAAATATGGGTGTGTTTGGGTGTGCATGTGTGCACTTGCACACACCTGTCTAGGTTTAAGGAAGAGACACGTAAAATGAGACATATATGCAGCCACTACAATAGCTTACAAAGAATAGAGTTCTGGTTTTAAAGGAGATTAAAAAAGAAAAGTGGAAAATGTCAAGATATATGTGCATTGTTTAATATTGGGATAAGTGACCTGGAAAAAGATGTGGGAAATGCATTCTCTGACTTAGCAGATGACATTAAATTCTTCAGGTTAATGTTACACCAAAATGACTAAAATAAATGACGGATCTTAGAGGAGACCATGAGAGTGAAATGAAGTGATATTGAATTCCACCATGAGCAAAATGTGAAGCAATACATCCAGGGGCAGTAATCAGAACTGAACTAGTAGGATGTCAGAAGTGAAATTAACAATGAAATCCAGGAAAAGAGCTTACAGATCACTGTTTCCAAACATTTTGGGCCAGCAGACTGCTGGGTAGCCTTAACCAGAAAAAATTTTAGAAAAACCATGAAGGTAAATTTGACTCCTATATGAAATCTTGAAGAGGACACACATTAAAAATAACATATGAATTTCTGAAATATTTATAACAACTTTGAAAGTAATAAGCATTTCTAGACCTTGAAAAATAATGCTTTCAAAACTTTGCAGTGTCAAAAATTTTGGGATGAAATCTATATGACTGTTTTTGGTACTCAAGAGTATAGAGGTTTTTGGAACATTGTATAATGGCACTGCCTACCAGTCAATACATCAACTTTGATAGTCTCTTTTTGTCCAGTGAGGTTTAATTTTTTGAATATTAGATTTTGTTTTATTTTGCTCTTCTTGTTTTATAAAAACAATTGTAAAATGGAAAAATAAAAGTGCTGACACTAGTGTTAGAAGCATAGAGTCAGGAAACCAAATATAATTGAGAAAAATTGAACTCAAAGAAATCAGTGAATATTTAAATTCAATCTGTGTCTTGCTGGGTTTAGTTGGATTGGCTATGTGTGGAATGAGGAAGAAATGTTTGTGTTTTTTTTAAAAGATGGTTTATTAGAGAAATATCTGAAATGGTAATAATGTAGCTGTGAAGGTTTTAGCAAGGAGGGACTTTCTTCTTATAAAAGATAGTCACGTGTGTAAATCTATGGCTGATTCATATCAATGTATGACAAAAAAATAAATAAATAAAAATTAAAAAAAAAAACCTACAGTAAGTGATTAAAGTAGTTAAGACACTTGTTAAAAAAAAAAAAAAGATAGTCACAATTTTCAAATTTTACATACTAAACTTTCAGTATTCTTTGCGAAAACACATTTTATGTAAAGTAGGTATGGGTATAAAAAAGATCATGGACATAAAACTGACACAACAAATTTATTAGCTATATAATTTTTAATGAATTATTTGACTTTGCTAAATATCAGTATTATCATCTGTAATTTGGGATAAAAAGGAGCATATCATATTTTTATGGTAATATATCAAGATAGGAAATGTAAAACATTTAGCACAGTTTCTAATACTGTTGAGTACTCAAATTGTGGTAATTAGTGCACGTTCTAATACTAAAACCTAGATTATTACAAAGTAGACAGACCTGGAGATGGATATAAAATTTAAAAACTGTGGAGTAGGGCTATTATCTAAAGTCGATGGTGGTGGTTTAGTCACTAAGTGGTGTCTGACTCTTGGGACCCTATGGGCTATAGCCTGCCAGGCTCCTCTGTCCATGGAATTTCCAAGGCAAGAATACTGGAATGGGTTGCCATTTCCTTTTCCATAAGTCTCTTTAAAATGGAAATTGAACCCAAGAATAAACATCACAATGGTGTCGAATAGTTTATGCACCAAAAGGGAATTAATAATAGCAATAACTGGAATGAGAGATTAAGTCTCTACTCATGCCTTAAGGACAAAATCTAATTTCTTTAATAAGGATTTCAAAGTTCATGTTGATTCGATCCCTATTCATATCTTTAGTTGTACCTTTTATGACAGTGCTTTTATATTTTATGACAGACATTCTATACTACTTTCAGTTATCAAAATGACAATGACTTCTGTGTATGGTATTATCTATGCCTAGAAAATGATTTTTCAGGTCAATTGGCTATTCCAACTCATTCTTTGTCTTTTTTTTGTTTTTGGTCACTGGTCTTCTCCCCATCCCCATTTTCATTAGATGTCTCTCCTCTAATGTGCTGCTAGATAATAACATGGCATAAGACTCCTAGGGATGCTATTTAAACTGCAGTGCCTAATTGTTTGTATCATTCACTACATTGTATGCTCTGTGATGATGGCTTATGTTTGCCTTCCTTACACTGCATGGTGTATGACCTGGATAGAATGACAATAAATATTTATGAATGAATGAAGGATTGAATGGATTCTGAAGTTGATAATGGTAACTATATGTGTAATCCAAAACTCACATGAAATAACTTTGTCAAGTTCAGAAAATTAATAAGTGGTATAAATTAAGTATGTTGTTGTTTAGTCACTAAGTCATGTCTGACTCTTCTATGACCCCATGGACTATTGCCTGCCATGCCCTTCTGTCCATGGGATTTCCCAGGCAAGAATACTGGATTGCCATTTCCTTCTCCAGGGTCAGGATCTTCCCAATCCAGGGATCAAAGCTGAGTCACCTGCATTAGCAGGCAGATTCTTTACCACTGAGCTATCAGGGAAGCCATATATTTAAGTATAAAATGTTTCAAAAAAAAGGCTTTACAAAGTCAATGGATAACAACTAGAGATACTTAAGTATTGTCTAAGGAGCTAGGGAATAGGATAGAGCCTTTATTCTCATATATCTACTCCTACTGTGCACTGTGATCTTTGTGAATTTATTTAACTTTTTTTTGGCTTTAGCAAGTATATTGATAGAGTAAGGATAAGATAATCTATGTAACTAAATGCAAAAGTTTGAATAATTCCTTGAAATATTTTCCAGTTCTATGACACATAATTCTTTATCTCAATTGTGAAATTAAAGATAAGATTTTATAGTATAAAATTTTCAGCATGAATATTTTAAAAGTAATCATTATAAGAACAGCATGTGTGTGTTTTTTCCATATGCAAAAGCATATTGTTTTTGCAATGAAAAAGGATCTGATACAGAAATGAATGAAGATTATACAAAGTTAGAAATTTTAAACAGGCATAATTATTTCAGTGTAAACAGTATAACTATTTACATACAATTTACGTATATATTTCAAAGGATGTAAACTATAATATATGCAACTACATATTGAGATATAGTTCACAATTATTTTAGTATCATAAGGAAATATTTGCTTCCTATTTATGGATTATTTATATCTTATTTAAACCTCAATAAGCATAGATGATTTGTATAATATTTTTTGTATAATAATACTATTTGTATAATATTACTTTTGAGAAAGATTGTTTTTGCTTGTCAGCTCAGGCAATTTTTCATACATAGAGAAATCTTCCTGCTTTCCAACTATAATATTCTTCCATGATAATCTATTGGGCTTGGTGTCAAAAATTTTTTGTGAATAAAAATCTCATAGTGAGAGACTAGGTGGCAGAAGTTGAGAGTTATGAAATGGAAATAAGCTGGTCTAAAATCCAAGTGATGTACATTTCAGAAGAAAGAAAAAGTAATGTATTCAATATATAGGGATTATTTAAAAAATGAAGAAGTCTCCCACTGAAATCAATGGATATAGCATCCAAACAGAAAATCAGTAAAGAAACATTGACTTTAAATGATATTACATCAGATCAGATGAACTTAAGAGATAGATATAGAACATTCTATCCGAAAGAGACAGAATACACATTTTTCTTCTTAAGTACCTATGGAGCATTCTCCAGGATGGATCATGTTAGGTCACAAAATAAGTCTTAACAAGTTAAAGAGCATCTTTTCCACCCACAAGGATATGAAACTAGAAATTAATTACAATGAAGAAAACTGGAAAATTCACAGATGAAAAGTGAAAGTGAAAGTTGCTCAGTCGTGTCCAATTCTTTGCAACCCCATGGACTATACAGTCCATGGAATTCTCCAGGCCAGAATACTGGAGTGGGTAAATATCCCTTCTCCAGTGGTCTTCCTGACCCAGGAATCAAACCGAGGTCTCCTGCATTGCAGGCAAATTCTTTACCAACTGAGCTGATATGTGGAGATTAAGCAACATGTTGTTGAAAAACAGATGGGTCAAAGAAGAAATCAAAAAATACTTTGAGACCAAAGAAAATGTAAATGTAACATACCAGAACTTGTGGATGCAATAAAACAGTTCTAGGAGAGAGGTTTATGGCAATAAATGCCTACCTCAAGAGGCAAGAAAAGTCTTAAATAAACAACCTAACTTTATACCTCAAGGGATTAGAAAAAGAAGAATAACTAAAACCCAAAGTTGGTAGAAGGAAGGAAGGAAAAAAGATGAAAGGAGAAATAAAAGACTGTAGGGAAGACCAGTGATAGTAATTGCTGGTTCTTTGAAAAGATAAGCAAAATTTGATAAGCCTTTAGCTAGATTAAACAAGAAAAAAGGAGAGAGGACTCCAATAAATAAAATCATAAATGGAAAAGAAGATATTACAACTGTTAACACAGAAACAAACAAAAACTGTGAGAGGGTACTATGAACAATTATAGGCTAACAATCAAAAAACCTACAAAAAATGACTACATTTCTAGAAACATACAACCTACCAAGACTGAATCATGATAAAATAGGAAATCTGAAAAGACCTTTTATGGACAATGGTATTGAAATCATTATTTTAAAAAGCTTCTCAACACACACAAGTCCAGTACCAGACACTTCACTGGTGAATTCTATCATACATTCAAAGAAGAAGTAATACCAATCCTTGTCAAACTCTTTCAAAAAATAGAAGACAATGGAATGTTTCTAAACTCATGTTTTCAGACCAGCAATACTCTGATGTCAAAACCAGACAAAGACATCACAAGGTAAGAAAATTATAGATCAGTCTCCCTGATGAACAGAGATGTATAAATCCTCAAAAATATATTAGCAAACCAAATTTAATTGATCAATCATAGGCCATAATTAAATGAGATTTACTCTGGGAATGTGAGGATAGTTCAACATCTGCAAGGCAGTCAACATGATGCATCACGTTAACAAAATGAAGCATACAGAAGGAATGATTGGGACATCCGTCATGGTCCAGTAGCTAAGACTCCGTGCTTCCAATGCAGGAGACCAGGTTTGATCACTAGTCAGGGAACTAGGTCCCACATGCCCTAACTAAAGATCCTACATGCCACAACGAAGACTGAAGATCCTGAGTGCTGCAAATAAGACCTGGCGCAGCCAAATAAATAAGCAAATATTTTTACAAGCATATGATCATTTCAGTATACGCAGAATTTGACAAAACTCAATATCCATTCATGATTAAAAACTCTCAATAGAGTGGGTATAGAGGGAACATACCTCAACATAATAAAGTTTACATTTGATAACCCTGACGTTTAACATCATACTCAACACTGACAAGCTGAAAGCATTTCCTCTAACATCAGGAGGAAGACAGACATTCTCATTCTTGTCACTTTTATTCAACCTAGCATTTGAAGTCCTAACCAGAGCCATAGGCAATAAAAGCAAAAGGTGTCCACACTGCAAAGGAAGAAGTCAAACTGTCACTATTTGCAAATGACATGATGTTATATATAGAAAATCCTAAAGGCTTCATAAAAAAAATTATTAGAACTAATACATTCAATAAAGTTACAGGATATAAAATCAACACACAAAATCTGTTACTTTCTATACATCAATAAAGAACTATCAGAAAAATAAATGTATAAAAAATACCCCATTGCATCAAACAGAAATAAATACCTAGGAATAAATTTAAACGAGGAGATGAAAACCTGTCTATTAAACACTATTAAGACATTAATGAGAGATACTGTTTTCCTATCTGATTTCACTAGTGGTTGTGCATCATCCATACTACATTTCACTCAACTCATGTTTTCAAATGCTTGGTGGAAACCACAAATGTTTGAAGGAGAATTCATCACTTAGTCCTCTAGTATTCCATACCTCTATAAATGATACCATCTTCCTTCATCACTCAACCCAGAAACAGCCATTGTCATTATTTTCCTTCTCCTATCCAGAATATCCAGAGTGGGAAATTGTGGAGAATACTAACCTTAGAAAAGCAGGTGGAGAGAAGATTTATGTCAGAAACTCAAAGGAGTGTCCTAAAATGTAGAATATTTGAATCTTAATTGAAGGCCTGGGTTATTATATGTGAACCAGAATAAAACATTAGAATAATGGGCAATAAAATAATGTCAGGAATCAACTCTCTTTTTTCTAATATAGAGAGAAATACATATCTTAAATGAAGGAAACTTTTACCCATAAGCCTTAGGCATGAAATGAAATAAGAAAGATGTTGTTGTTTTTTAGTCACTAAGTCTTGTCCAACTCTTTGCAGACCCACGGGACTGTTGCTCTCCAGCCTCCCCTGTCCTTTACTACCTCCCAGGGTTTGCTCAAGTTCATGTCCAAAGTCAGTAATGTCATCCAGTCATCTCATCCTCTGTCGCCTCCCTCTCCTCCTGCCCTCAGTCTTTCACAGCATCAGAGTATTTTCCAATGAGTCGGCTCTTCGCATCAGGTGGGCAAACTATTAGAGCTTCAACTTCAGCACAGTCCTTACAATGAATATTCAGGACTGATCTCCTTTAGGATGGACTGGTTTGATCTCTTTGCAGTCCAAGGGACTCTCAAGAGTCTTCTCCAGCAACACAATTCGAAAGCATCAATTCTGGTGCTAAGCCTTCTTTATGGCCCAACTCTCACATCTGTACATGACTACTGGAAAAACCATAGCTTTGACTATATGGGCCTTTGTCGGCAAAGTGATATCTCTGCTCGAAGCAGTGAAAATTATTAGAAAGAAACTACAGTACATTAAATTTAAATAATACCAGTGACTCAATTTCAAGGAGAAATGTCCCATGACCTCACTTAAGTCTAATTCCAGATCTCTTTCAAATTATGAGAGTCACGCATACTGGCTCTAGGCCTTTGTGAATCTCTATATGTGTAAAATTATGTAATTTAAATTTTTGGACAAGCAATATCCAAAGTCACTTCAGAATAATGAAGACAGTGAAGCTATGCCAAGTTGAAGTGCATTAAAGGGAAAGTGAAAGAAAGTGAAAGTCGCTCAGTATAACCTACCAGGCTCCTCTCTTCATGGAATTCTCCAGGCCAGACTACTGGAGTGGGTAGCCATTCCCTTCTCCAGGGGAGCTTCCCAACCCAGGGATCAAACCCAGATCTTCCACATTGCAGGCAGATTCTTTACCGTCTGAGCCACCAGGGAAGACCCATTAAAGGAAGGTGTACTTTAAAAACATTCTAAAAGATCTTTGGCAGTCATGAAACAATACACGGTTCTGCTTCTTCATTTTCATAAAGCTTAAATTAATATGAAATGATTTATCAGAATTTCTGAATTATTTTGTCGAATTCAGTATTGTTGCTTTCTTCCTAATGTAGATTTTTTCTACATGTAAGATACTATTATGCAGATTATCTTTTAAAAAGCTATGCAAATATTATCCCAATAGTAGAAGGACAATATAAGCCATTGACGGTAACCAATTACATTCCTGAATGGGGGCTAGTATTGCTTATGAAATGTACTGATGTCAGTCGGCACATCACAATTTTGATTGTTTATATATTCCTGTAACTTTTACTAGACTGTGTTTTTTTCCCTAGGCAGTCCCAAAGAAAAGGAAGTTTGTTAACATAGTGGGAAATGTTACATAGTACAATGAAACTACATTAATATTGAACCAGAGAAAAGTTTATTTTTGATTTGTCCTTTAAAGAAAGAATTTTCTAGGCAAACCCAAGAGGTATATGAGATATGAGAAAGAGATTGAATGCCTTCAAATCACTCTGAAGTACATTGAAAGAGCCATTCTAAACAATTGATATTCTTTCTAGCCCGTTCCTTGAGGACTGCTAGTAGGCAGTACTTTGTTAGATGAGATCTATATATTGAATACTCTTGAAAAAAAAATAAAAACAACAACTGTATGTCTTTGAATACGTTTCCTAGTTCTATATTTTTACCAGCCTAAAGTGACCAAATCAATTAATCATATATAATGATATTTTACCTATATGTGTGATATTCTTTGAAGAAGTATGGTAGCTTTTATAAGCAGATTAATCTGGCAAGCTTAAGGCGAGTAGAAGGCAGGCCACTGAAATAATCCAAGCAGAAAACTGTTAATAAAGCTCTTAGCTCAGGTGATAATTGTTCAGTCATCACTTTTTGTATGTCTTCCCTGGTGGCTCAGTCGGTGAAAAATCTGCCTGCAATGCAGGAGACCTAGGTTGGATCCCTGGGTTGGGAAGACCCACTGGAGATGAGCATGACAACCCACTCCAGTATTCTTGCCTGGTGAACTCTGTGGACAGAGGTGCCTGGTGGGCTACAGTCCACGGGGTCGCAAAGAATCAGACACAACTGAGCGACTAACACTTTCACTTTTCACTATGTGTGTTAAAGCCCCGGGCTAGAAAGGACTGGAAAACAAGGACAGCCTTTGTGTCTTTATGTTACTGTCTCCTAAGACGTTGTACCAGGACCTTAGATACCCTTCACAGTGGGCGGCTTATGTTGAGTGATAAACATGACACTGGACAGTGATGCACTAGGCACTCTTGTGAATTTTGCTTGGCTGTCCGTGTAAACGTTTATATGCTTTCACTTTGGCATCAAGCATTGTTAGACTTTCCTAGTGAATCATTTAGAAAGTTTTCAATTCATTTGGTATCCAAGTCTTTCCATTTCTTGACAGCCCCATTTCTGTGATCTACTGCTAGACCTTGTCATAGCCAGGGACTGTACCATCTCTGATTGTGTCAGACCCCATTAGTGTCAGCAGAAAATGAATTTATTGAAGAATATTTGTTATCTCACAAAATCTTTACATAGGCCCAAGAGCCAGGACTGGCAGCTTTGCAGTCTGGAGAAACATCCAGATTTCTCCCTAGGATGGTAGAAACTCCACCGCTCTTCCGGCTCCCACAACAGGCTATACGTCTGTGGGCACGGGTGCTGACTCTGCAACCATGGCCTCTGGGAGCTAGACAAGGGTGCCATCACATTTTCTGAATGGATATTTTTAGGATGCGTGCCCCTCCTGGCCACCAGCTTCTAAGTTAAACTCTGTCAGAAAGTCTCATTGATGGATCCCAGGTCAGAATGCTCCAAGGAGCCTGGGGAAGTGAATCTTAATATACCTAACGTGGGGACTTGTGAACATGAGAAACTTCTCAGAGAGGGAGGGGTGGGCATAGCTTCTCAGCAGCTCCCTCAGTCTGAGAAACAGAAAGAGGGATGGAAAGAAAGAGTGAAATAAAAGAGAGTTGAGAGAGAAGGAAAGCAAGAGGGGAGAAAGACAGAGAAAAGAGCTAATAGTCTTAAAATCTCTGAAATATTCACTCCACTATTCCAGCCATTTCACTGTTTCACAACCAGCTTTTAACTCTTTCTGCTCTTTGATTCTAGTACCTCATCCTCTAAGTCCTGCAAGCACATGGAGGCCTCAAATTTATTGACCCTGTTACTTACTTACTATCCTTTAAACATCCTTGCTTCTTTCTTATCCAGTTTAAGTTGTTTTATGAATCCACCGCTTTACCGCCCTCTTAGACAATACCCATGCAGGCTGTGCTCCGTGGGGCTGGACTCACCTAGGAGAAAGCTTCTGCTGCGTGACAGTGTTTGAATATGGGCCTGACCCGTGGCCATCTGAGGACAACCGCCAATGCTTCATCATTACAACCACTTCCTGGCAAATGTGCTTTGCCCCATATTGTTTCCCTTTGTCCTACTCATCAGGTGAAATCGCAGTCCTGGGTGAATTCTTCAGCTGTGCTACTGCAGAATGGCTTTTGAGTGCCTGCGAGCCACTCAAAAAAAAAAAAAAAAAGAAAAATTCCCACAGTTCTACTGATTCATTTCCCTTTTAATTAAGTATTGAAATTAAATCTTAAAACCAAAAATCATAAGTAGGCTTTCAAAGCTGCCTGGCATTTTACACTGCCCATGGCACATGCAGATGGCCCGTACCCTTCTGCTTTTTCTCCTGCCCCTCCCTAGTCAGTCTATTTCCTGCTCCTTTTCCTCATTTCAGTCTCTTGAGATCCTACTACACAGATTTCAATCTCCCCAAGTCTTCTCCAATTTGACAAATACTATCTCATTCCTCTGTGGTGTGCAAGTGAACTTTAGGGGTTAATCTAAGTTCTGTTTTTCTCTGTCCTCATGTCCCATCCATTGAGACTTACCCACTTTGCTTCATTTCCATCATTTTCACTCCATCGGAAGCCACTGCTGTCTTTTCCCTGGATTTCTGAGTACCACCCATGATGCTCCTGCTTCTTGCCTTTTACCCATTTGACAATCCATTCTCGAAGTGGCTTCCCCTCTGGCTCAGCTGGTAAAGAATATACCTGCAATGTGAGAGACCTGGCTTCGATCCCTGGCTTTGGAAAATCCCCTGGAGAAAGAAAAGGCTACCCACTCCAGTATTCTGGCCTGGAGAAGTTCATGGACTGTATAGTCCACAGGGTTGCAAAGAGTCAGACACAACTGAGAAACTTTCACTTTTTTTCGAAGTGTAACAGCCAGCACATGCTTCCTGTGATGTAAAATTGTCATGTCAATCCCTGATGTAAAAGCATTCCCATTGAACCTGAAATTATAACCTTAATTCCCCTAAGATGATCTCAAAGTTGCATATGACCTGTAGCCTCACTCCTTTCACTTGAAATAATATGCCTTTTTTAAAATAGAAATTATCAGTCTAAAGGTATCTCGTTGATTGATTAGCACCCTTGTTTATTTTTGGTATCCTCCCACTAAAATGTGATAAAAGCATCTACTTTGACCATTCTAACTAAATGCATTACCTTGTTGTTCAGTCGCTAAGTCATGTCCAACTCTTTGCGATCCCATGAACTGCAGCAAACCGGGCTTCCATGTCCTTCACTATCTCCCAGAGTTTGCTCAAAGTCATGTCCATCGAGTCAGTGATGCCATCCAACCATTTCATCCTCTGTCACCCCCTTCCTCTCCAGTCCTAAATCTTTCCCAGCATCAAGAGTTTTTTCCAGTGAATCGGCTCTTTGCATCAGGTGGTGAAATATTGGAGCTTCAGCTTCAGCATCAGTCCTTTCAGTGAATATGGGTTGATTTCCTTTAGGATTGACTGGTTTGATCTCCTTGCTGTCCACAGGACTCAAGAGTATTCTCTAGCACTACAGTTAAAAAAAAATGTATCAATTCTTCAGCGCTCAGCTTTCTTTATGGTCCAACTCTCACATCTCTACATGAGTACTGGAAAAACCATTGCTTTGACTCTATGGACGTTTGTTGGCAAAGTGATGGGTCTGCTTTTTAGTATTCTTTTTAGGTTTGTCATAGCTTATCTTACAAGGAGCAAGTGTCTTTTAATGCATCACTTGCTGCTCTCTATTTTATGTCCTTGTTTTATTTTTCTCCATAATTGTGATGACTCCTGGATAGGGTGTTATTTTATGCACTTATTTGCATGTTAAACTGTGTCTTGCCACAGTCAGAATGTGGGCTCGGGTGTCTTATGGTCTGATTATATCCACCACCTAGAACTATGCCTGGAACAGATTAGACTCTGAGATTCATGAATAGATGAAAGCATTAATGAATAAACTATCCACAAGATAAGGGAGATAAAGGATATATTCATATAATAAAATTCATAACATTTTAGGTATAGAAGAGGTATTTGTAACCATTTAGTTGAACACGATTAGCCTTAGTGTGAAAACTGAGTCCCAGAAAGCACAGCTAATTATTAGAATTGGGGTTAATTCCTTAGCCGTCATCTAATCTATATTTCATCATGAGTCCTTTGTAAGTAAATGAATTCCTTTTTTCTGACCTTCATTTTTCTGCATGCCTAAGTCCATTACCCTTTCAGCATTTCTGGTGTCTCGGCATAAACTTGCTTAATTAATAAATGAATAAATAATGAAGACTCTAGTCACATGTATCAATAAATTAGGTGATCTGGTAACATTTGAAAAAGCTTTCGTTTTACCTGCCCTGGAAGAGTCTTTGATTTTCGTGGTATAGGATACTCTTGATCTCTTTCCTTTCAGTCATAGGAAGACGGAGGGAGTATTTGTGTGCCTCAAGGATACAGTGTTAAGTCACGGTACCTGATGGAAAACCAAGTGGGGAGGATCCGAACAGGAAATGATCAGCCTTTTTCCCAGATAGCCCTCTGATGCAGATCCTTCCTGCCTGCATTGGCTCAAGACGGGATGCGATCACCCTTCAAGGAGGGCTGCTGGCTGCAAGAGGGGGAGGCTGCCCTTGAGCATCTGCACTTCCCATATGCTCTTCCCGCAAAGTGCTACACTCAAGCCTCTTGCCGATCGGCCCACGCGGTGCTAATCAGGGCACCGGGATGCCAAAGCATGTGCACCCAATTAAGGGCACTGCAGCCCGCCCTGCCATCGTGCCTGTCGGCAGCATGACCTCGCCCCCTCGGAGCCCCGCACCGGCAGTCTGGCAGAGGTCGGTGCTCAACTGTACTCCGCTGTTCACACATCCCTCCCCTTCACCTTCAGCTTGCCTGTCATAAACCTCGCCTGTCACAATGCCGAGCAATAGCTTCGAGAGGTGAACTGGGTCTGTTTATGACTAACAGGTGCTGCCTTGCTGACGTGGGCACAATTTGGGAACTTTTAAAGAAATAAATTTTCCCCAGTCCAAGTCACTAGGAAAGTGGATTTAATGAAGTGGAGCAATATGGATATTGACAACTTAGCTCCCCATGAAACCTGCATATACACTGAGTTTTGCAAAATCTCCCACAGCCAGCTGTGAATATGACAGAGAACTTTATTTAGGAGAGGAAAAAAATGTTTAGGTCAAGGTAAAATATAACTGAAGAAAATGTAAGCATGTGATATCTGGATTTAGACACTATCATATTATATGTAATGTTTGTTTTTTCATATACATTAAGACAAAGAAGCCTTCAAGAAACAGCATCCATTCATTCATTTATTCATCCATTTACTCATTAAATAATGAGTCTTTTGTCCTTCTTATAATGGACCTGGCATTGCTTTTGGATGCCAAAATAAGAGCTCCTGTTTTCAAGTAACAGAAAATATAATAGGAGGCGTAAGGAAAAGAGATATCTTTTCTTCTTTTCTAATTAATGTTCACAATAGAACAGGAAAACATATTCCTCTCAGATCTGTTTACATTATCCCATGAAAGCAAGCAAAAGGATGAGAACAGTTTCTTGTTTGCCTCTGAAAGATCCAAAGGATACTTCCAAGGGTCTGGAAGGAAGGAGTCCTTGAGATTATAAACAGCAGTACTTGATCTGGATCCAGGCAAGCAGGGATATTTTAGAGGTAGGCCTTTCTGGACCAAGGCCTTCAGAGAGGAATTGGATGGTCCAGAGACAAAGCAATACTTAAGTACATTTCCTAAACAGGTTTAAAACTGAATAATAGCAACTAAACAACAAACATTTCTTGAGAATTTATATGTCAGACATTGTTTTGAGTATAATATCCATATGAAATATATATTATTAAAATATCTATTCTATGGAGGTAGAAACTGGAGCACAGAGAGGCCAGGAACTTACCCAAAGCTGCACAGCAAATCATTGGTAATGGTTGGGGCTAACTGAAGACTGAGTGTGGGTTGGAAGGGTGAGACCCATATTATGAAGAGCCCTGCATGATCTACAACAAGGGCTAGACTTTATCCTGCAAATGATAAGGAACTGCTCAAGGAATATAAGCAAAGAAGTGACTTGGTCATATACAAACTAAGTTTGCAGCCTTTGTAAATTGAGTCTTAGAGAATTTATATAGTTTTACAAAGGTTACATACCTAGGAAACAGAAGACCTAACATATCCAAGTATAAACACAGGGCCTGTGGGTTAGAACATTTTCTTCTCTTTCTACACAAGACAAAATGGAAGATGTGGATCCCACAGGCAGGTAAGTCTTCCTGTGGAGGAGAAAGCTAGTGTCCTGTACTGCATCATTCCAGGGGCTAGTCATTTCTGGTTATTTTGCCTTTGCAGGGTAAAGGTGGGAATTGGATTGGCACTAGCATATAAGGTGCATATAAGCTGATGGCCTCTAAGCTGCATTCTGCCTAAGAATGGGGGGGGCAGCATCTATTTAAATGGAAATTGAGGACCACATGAGTAATGCTGAAAGTGTTCATCGTTCAGTCATGTCCCACTCTTTGTGGCCCCATGGACTGTAGCCTGCCAAGCTTTGTCCATGAGATTTCCCAGGCAAGAATACTGGAGTGGGTAGCCATTCCCTTTTCTAGGGGATCTTCCTGACACCCTGAGCTAAATTGACCCATGTGAATTCATATCAGAAAGGAACTAGGGGAGATAAAATGTTGTATGACTATTTTTTGTAATATTTTCATTAAGTCTGAGATGATTTTACAAATAAATTGGTACCACTGTTTAGTATCTATACATAATTTCAATATGAACAATAGTTAAATATTCACTTGTAGAGAGATACTTATCAACATCCAGGTGATATCATTTTGCTTAGCTACAGTCAAGGTATTAGATGATTCTGAAGCGTTGCTAAGTGTTAGTCTCTTCATATCATATCTGCTTTGCAAAGGTCAAATATGTCATGTTAATTTCATACCTTAGGTGCAAAATTTGTTTCTTGCTTTCAATTTTGTCAAGGAAGATAAGGCAGTCATGATTTAAGAACGGGAACTTTTGGCTCTGGGTGTTAGAATTCTGACATTCACGGAGCAGTGTGACATGCCATTTTATGTCAAACTCGTAATAAGCATATATATAAATGGTGAGAATGCTTTCTTCAGAATCTCTGCTCAGAAATATTGAAACCGAATGAAGGTAATCCAGTTAAATATCAATGAGAAGAAAAACCTACGTGACAGTAACTTTTCTTAAGAAATGAGTTCTCTGACATTTTCACTGATCAAAAGAAAAAAAAGAGAGAGAGAAAAGAATAGAAATGCAAAACCAAACTTACTACAGTAACTTTCTTTTCTATGGTTTATGAATTTCATTAAATTTGAGATGGCATTAAACCAGTTCCCCTTAATTACTCTTACTGCACTCCAAGTCCTCTCAGTCGTGTCCGACTCTGCGACCCCATAGACTGTAGCCCGCCAGGCTCCTTTCTCCATGGAATTCTCCAGGCAAGAATACTGGAGTGGGTTGCCATGCCCTCCTCCAGGGGATCTTTCTGACCCAGGGATCTAACCCACGTCTCTTTTTTCTCCTGCACTGGCAGGCAGATTCTTTGCCACTAGTGTCTCTTGGGAAGCCCATTACTCTTATTGGCCTCCTCTTAATTATTTGTGGCTCTAATGATGGAGATAAATAATGGGCTACCTTTCCAGCTAGATGCTAAGGACCAGGGGTGCACGTCAGCACAGGAGATATTATAGGTCAGACGTCTATACCATGGAAGCAAGTACTTATGTGAAACCAACTTTAGAGGATGAGAGAAAACTCAAACAGGTGGAAAGCTCTGTTGAAAAGAATGCAGACTCTTTATCCTGCAAAAGATGAATAAGTGACTATTTATGTCAGGAAAAAAAAAAAAAACACGCTGAAGGAATTCACAATTATGAGAGAAGCAGCAGGAAGGACAATGTTTCCACCATGCTTGTGGATTTTGTGACTTCAGTTTCCAGAATGACTGGCAAGAACCTGCAGGGTCTTGTCTTAGCCTTGGGCTGAATACTCAAAATGGTATTAAAGTAGTTTCCTTTAATTACTTTTATTGGCCTGCTAAAATAAGAGGGCTGAAATACAAGGCCTGCTATCAAAGCAAAGGCTCAAGGAAGGAAGAGAGGACACTTATAATTTTGTAAATTAGGCACAGTCACAGATGCAAGAGAAGCTCAGCTATTGAACCTGGGTTAGACTATTGACTAAGAGTTACCACTGAGGTAGGTTGGATTTTGAAGGGGTGTTCCTTAGATTTGTCTCTGCTGGATTGCAAAAAGTGAGCATTTGGAGGTGTCAATGGATGGAGCTTAGAGTGTGTGGAGAACTGTACTGAGTAGGCTATTTCTTGACACCAAGAGTAAATATGTTAGGATGATGGTTTTCATAAGTTAAACACCATTATTCCTTAACAAGCTCTCTATTCAAATATCTTGGGAAACACTGGTTAAGCAAGATTAAAATTGGGCATTTTTTTTAAGCACACTCCTTCTCATTGACTATTTAAGAGTTAAATTTGGTAGGGAGAAAATAGCATTTCCAAAATGTATTTATTTGGCAAAAAAAAAAAAAAAATCATGTTTTTTTTTTTAAACTTCCAAAGAAACCCTGCCCAACATCTATATTATATCTCCCACAAGCTTTAGGGAGCAATTCGACATGGTGAGGAAAGGTTCTGGAAATAAAATACTGGAGCCCCTTTTTGATCTCAAGAAAGGACCATCAGAAGCAATCCCAAAGGTGTGGGCACCACCAGAGGTACAAGCCCTACTGTAATCTCCCATTACCAGAACATCCAGACCCACACTGTCTGTGTACCCTTAATATGACTCAACCCACCCACCACCCTTCCCTGACTTGCTTCCTACTGCCACATGGGAAGCAAGTCTAACCTGCTTTCAGCAAATGCCCCATCACCTCTTTTTAGTCTTATTTCACTGAAACCAGGTTTTCTAATCTCCATGAAGTCCCCATGAATGGAGGGTTTTTCTTTACCTTCTCTCCTACCGAAGTCAGGGAAGGTTAGAATCAGTGTCGCTGCTCCAAATGGTCATTTCTCCTCATTTTGTTCAAACATGTTGCTCTTGGTCTTTCCTCCTCGTGAGGAAACTTGATGACCTCCTAGGGACAAAAAGCCCTGCTCTAATGATCCCTTTCTCAACACTGAACGCTCTAAATGATGGTTAGATTGTTCCTATCACCATCCACATTTTGACACTAACATTAGTGACTTCCATGGATGTACCCATCGTGGCCTCTGTTTCTTGACAGCCTCATCTCTGGTGAGCCCATTTTCTTTCTCCTGCAGCATCCCAGTTTCAAAGTAAATCTAAACTAGGCTACCTCCTCCCAGATTCTTAATATTTGTATCCTTCCAGCCCACGTGCTTGGCCATGTATCCAAGGGCAATTTTTCAACATCCAGGTGTTTGACAGTGGTTTCAAGCCTGGATGCACATTAAATCACCCGAGGAGCTTTTTAAAAATACTAATTCCATTAAGGTACAAAAATTGAACCCTCAATGAGTTATGATAGCTAAAATTTAAAAGAAATGACAGTACTGAGTATGATTACAGATCAAAAAACTCACGTATCACTAGGGTTAGTATCATTACTGTGCTTTTTTTTTGTTTTTTGTTGTTGTTGTTTGTTTTTTAGTACTAATTCTACTTTGGAAAGCTGTTTGTCATTATCTCCTAAAGCTGAACATACAACTACCCTACCACCCAATAGTTCCAATCCTAGTTAGGTACTAAAGAGAAAGTGTTTACACCCACCAAAACAGGTATGCAGAACTGACTGTAGCATCATTATTCATAATAGGCCCCAAATCGAAATAACCTACAAGTCTATTAGCAGAAGATGGTTAATTAAAATTTTTGGTGTTCATACTGTATAACAATTACATGACTGAAACAACTTTGCATTCACGCACACATTGTCCAACAAAAGGAACAAACTATAAGTAAATGAAAACAAGGATAAATCTCATATTGAGTGAAAGAAGCCAAATATATTGACGATATATATTCTTTTCCTCTTTAGCTTTCCTCCCAAAGTCCCTTCCCCACTTTTGCTCCTCTACACCTCTTTTTCTAGACTTTCGACCTAGATGGTAAATCATTCATTTTTTGCTTGGATGCATTGGAAGAGGTCTTGGAGTCCCTGCAGGTGAAGGAGGGTTTGAAGGAGAAGAAAACAGCTGTCAGCAGTCTGGTCTCAGAATAAATCATCGATAAGACTATCAAACCTATTATACTGCCAAGTTTGAAAACCTCTTAGCTGACTTTCAATGAGTTGATGTACTAAAAATGTACCACTTTTTAAAACTTTTGCAACATGTTACAGATGGTACTCAATCCCAGTAAGAGGTTCATATTGAAAGAGGTGGAGAAAACTTGATGAGGCTTCACTCACCAAATCTGGGACAACTTTAGCATCAAAATAAATAATACTGATAATAGATTATAGCTCATTGAAGGAGAGTCCATGAGTTCATATTGATATAAGTAACAAAGGCCGTATATTCAAAGCTCGGGTTCTTCCAGTAGTCATGCATGGATGTGAAAGTTAGATGATAAAGGCTGAGCACCATAGAATTGATGCTCTTGAGCTGTGGTGCTGGATAAAACTCTTGAGAGTCCCTTGGACTGCGAGGAAAGCAAACTAGTCAATCCTAAAGGAAATCAACCCTGAATATTCATTGGAAGGACTGATGCTGAATCTAAGCTCCAATACTTTGGCCATATGATGCAAAGAGCTGACTCATTGGAAAAGACCCTGATTCTGGGACAGACTGAAGGCAGAAGAAGGGGATGACAGAGGATAAGATGGTTGGATGACATCATCGACTCAATGGACATAGATTTGAGCAAACTCTGGGGGATAATGAAGGACAGGGAAGCCTGGTGTGCTACATTTCATTGGGTCTCAGAGTCAGACACAACTGATCAACTGAACAACAACAAAAATAAAAAAAAGATGTTTGAAAATTAATTTTAGTGCCCACTAGCTTTATGCTTGACTTACTTTTCACCTAATATATTTATTTTATTAATAACTTGAATACTTGTTTATCTTGCACTTACCCATTCTTCAGTGATGCATGGTATGTCTGAAAAGTATTAAGCTTAATTTTAATTTACTTTTCTATTGAAGTATAGTTGATTTAGAATGTTGTGTTAACCTTCAGCATGTAGCAAAGTGGTTCAGTTTTATATATATATATTTTAAATAGTCTCTTCCATTATAGGTTACTACAAGATATTGAATCCTAGTTCCCTTTAATATACAGTAGGATCTTATTGTTTATCAATTTTATATATATTTTTAAGTATTAAACATGAAAGATAGTAGACTTCTTTAATAGGAGAGTAAATTTCCACTGCTTCAGTTTTTTAAAATAGGTGCATTAAATTATAATAAAATGCCCCTTACTAAAGGATGAAAATAAGTACAAACACAAGTAGCCAAAATAGGTAGTATTCAATGTAAAGTGTGCTAACAACATAATTTAATAGAATGTGATCTGTGTAGTATCCACATGTGAATAGATCTTAAAGACTATGGCAGTCTTCTGCAGTCATATTGAAATATATATTGGAGGGAAACAAATCTATTGACCAGTATTGGGATGTTAGTTCGTCTCATTAAACAGTGTGGTAGAGAACGTTCCTGGTTCTTTCCTCTAATGTGGTCTCCCCTGAGCCAGCGCAGGTCTGTCTGCTTGGACAGTGTCTGCCCTGAAGAGAACTGACTACCGCTCTGATTAGCCACTCTGTCAAATGTCACTTGCAATCAATTTGGCTGATGGAAAGAGCCTTCAACTCTGATCAGATATCTGTTTTGTCAGAGTCACAGAGCACCGAGGTTTGGATCAATGCAGTCACATTTGTTCTATATCTGTAAGAAAGGGATGCAAACATAAACAAAAGTGCTTTGCAAGAATAAATTATTAATAATAAGTGATAAGTGCAAACATGACATCTCAGTGTTACTTTTCAACACTGGCCTGCTAACTCATCTCATTCTTAAACTCCAAATACTGTGGCTCAGCCCCTTCAAAAAAAGAATTTGATGTTACTGATTTAAACTACACATATATATGTTTTAACTCAGGTCTCAGAGGAGAAAGCCATATATATTTGTCCTTGTCCCTGTCTATAGAACATTATTTTCTTTTCCTTCCCATAGGAGATACCCAAAAGTCAAAGTCACTTTTGCTCATGCTGAATTTACCTATCATTTAAGGCCCAGCTCAATGGACCTTAACTTTATGAAGCGGTCTCTGACTGCTCTATATTCTCTATATTATTCCTTGTCTCTTCTAGTGTTTGTTGATCTCTCTAAAATAATATTTAATGGTCTGCCTCGAATGATAACCATTCCTTTCTGTGTGAATTTCTTTCCACTAGTTAGGCATTTTACACTGCTTATTAACCCAAGTACAGTGTTTATTCATCTTGTCAGTAGAGAAATATAAAAACTCATGACATTTCCTGTAGACAAGAACTCTGTATCTAATATCCAAAATGCATACCCAATGTCCTGTATAAATCTAACAGCTATAGGTCAAGGAGATTTTGTTGAGCTGTACTTTCTGTAGTCTAAACGTGTACAAATCAACAAAATCATTATGCTTTTCTATTATATCATTCTGCACTCACACTATTAGAGCCATTATTATTTGCTGTGAAGAAATAATTTGAAATCACCTTTACAAAACTACCTATAGCATTTCTTGTATTTGTTCTACTTGTGCTTGTGGTGAGAGGTAAGTTTTCCTGACATTATTCAATCCTCACCAGATCCTATGAAGACTAATTAACTCCTAATCAATCCTAATCTTATGATTTTTGCCATTCTCACAGCACCAAATGAGTAATTTTCATCTAGCAGATCTCAATTAACACTTTTCAAATTGAACACAATCATGAGTATTGAAATGTCCTAAACTCTATAATAATTTTAAAACTTTTATTCACTGTAGATTTTTGGAAATATCTGAAATTTTGCTATGTTTTTTTAATAGTTCTTTCTGCTTCTATATGTATTTTGGGGGAATGATAATTTCTTTTACTTCAAAGTAAAATATTTTCACAAAAAAGCAATGTCAGACTCTATCAAGAGTCCTGCAGAAAACTGCTTACAGGATACCTGTTAGATGCCTGCCAAAGAGTTTCAACTTTCCCAGTGGGGCAATTAATAAGTTAATGAACCCAAATGTAAAATGAATTTTTCTAATTGACTTAATAAGAGTGGGCAGAACTAGAGGGTTTAATTGATGGAGAACCAAGTTTAACAGTGCACTCCTGCCAAATGGACATGTGGCAAGCAAAAAATAATTTGGAGTTGAGTGTTTGGTTTTGTAGCCCATGGTATTTAGGCTTATTCAATATAGCATGGACACTCTACATATTATATATGGAACATATATATATATACACACACACACACATACATTAACAAGATATGTTATGTATACTTATATGTAATGTATAATGTATATTTTATACATAAAATATGAATTGGGGATAAGTTCACTGAGAATCAAAGCTGTATCCATAAATAAATCAACATACAAGTAAATATGCAAGTACAATTGGGTGGCAATTGAACTTCAATTTGCAGGAAAGAGTGGGTGGAGGGGGGCAGAGGTTGTCTGGAATGGTCTGCATTGAAGGGGAGGATGGTTGCCAATGGTTTTCACTCTGCTTTCCACATGGAGCAGAGAACTCTGTGCTGTTTCATTTATCTAGAGTTAAGTATATTTTAAAAAAGCATGATTTATTTCAGTATATATTCTAAACAACCTTCTGTGTTGTTTGACGTGATTTATCTACATGATGCGCCATCATTTTAAAGCAATTAAAAATGATATTAGGGTCAAAATTATCAAAAAAGTTAGCCACTGTCAAGCCAACTGTGTGACTGAGTTTTCTAATTTTCTTGAGAATGAAGCTTTTACACTGTTCTGCTAAAATGGGGGGGGGGGGGCGGCGGGAAGGTTATTTTATTTACTGACTTAAAAACTGAAACCAAACCAATATCCTTGTCTTCTTTAATATAATGAATTCTTAAGACTCCCAATTAGAGTTGGAGAAGCTATGGTAAACAGTCAGTTCCCTCATTCTAGACAGAGTATGTTACCCTGACAGCCTTGTTCTGTGGCTAAGGGTTAAGTGAGCAAGGAAATGAGCAAAAATAACAAAGCATCTAGTCAGGAAGTTCTAATATGCCTTTTTCGGAACAGCTAATGACCCCAGTTATTGAAGTACAGGGCACCGCAGGTGAAGAACTCATGCTCCGGGCACCATATGCGTGTATGTGTGCTAAGTTAATTCAGTTCAGTTCAGTTCAGTCGCTCAGTCATGTCCGACTCTTTGCAACCCCATGAACCATAGCACGCCAGGCCTCCCTGTCCATCACCAACTCCCAGAGTCCACCCAAACCCATGTCCATTGAGTCGGTGATGCCATCCAACCATCTCATTCACTGTCATCCCATTCTCCTCCTGCCCTCAATCTTTCCCAGCATCAGGGTCTTATCAAATGAGTCAGCTCTTTGCATCAGGTGGCCAAAGTATTGGAGTTTCAGCTTCAACATCAGTCCTTCCAATGAACACCCAGGACTGATCTCCTTTAAGATGGACTGGTTGGATCTCCTTGCAGCCCAAGGGACTCTCAAGAGTCTTTCTCCAACACCACAGTTAAAAAGCATCAATTTTTTGGCACTCAGCTTTCTTTATAGTCCAGCTCTCACATCCATACATGACCACTGGAAAAACCATAGCCTTGAATGGACAAACCTTTGTTGACAAAGTAATGTCTCTGCTTTTTAATATGCTGTCTAGGTTGGTCATAACTTTCCTTCCAAGGAATAAGCGTCTTTTAACTTCATGGCTGCAATCACCATCTGCAGTGATTTTGGAGCCCAGAAAAACAAAGGCAGCCACTCTTTCCACTGTTTCTCTGTCTATTTGCCATGAAGTGATGGGACCAGATGCTATGATCTTAGTTTACTGAATTTGAGCTTTAAGCCAACTTTTTCACTCTCCTCTTTCACTTTCATCAAGAGACTCTTTAGTTCTTCACTGTCTGCCATAAGGCTGGTGTCATCTGCATATCTGAGCTTATTGATATTTCTCCCAGCAATCTTGATTCCAGCTTGTGCTTCTTCCAGCCCAGCATTTCTCATGATGTACTCTGCATATACGTTAAATAAGCAGGGTGACAATAGACAGCCTTGATCTACTCCTTTTCCTATTTGGAACCAGTCTGTTGTTCCATGTCCAGTTCTAACTGTTGCTTCCTGACCTGCATACAGGTTTCTCTAGAGGCAGGTCAGGTGGTCTGGTATTCCCATCTCTTTCAGAATTTTCCACAGTTTATTGTGATCCACACAGTCAAAGGCTTTGGCATAGTCAATAAAGCAGAAATGGATGTTCTTCTGGAATACTCTTGCTTTTTTGATGATCCAGCCAATGTTGGCAATTTGATCTCTGGTTCCCCTGCCTTTTCTAAAACCAGCTTGAACCTCTGGAAGTTCATGGTTCAAATATTGATGAAGCCTGGCTTGGAGAATTTTAAGCATTACTTTACTAGTGTGTGAGATGAATGCAATTGTGCAGTAGTTTGATCATTCTTTGGCATTGCCTTTCTTTGGGATTGGAATGAAAACTGACCTTTTCCAGTCCTGTGGCCACTGCTGAGTTTTCCAAATTTGCTGGCATATTGAGTGCAGCACTTTCACAGCATCATCTTTCAGAATTTGAAATAGCTCAACTGGAATTCCATCACCTCTACTAGCTATCTTGGTAGTGATACTTCCTAAGATCCACTTGACTTCACATTCCAGGATGTCTGTCTCTAGGTGAGTGATCATACCTAGATAATTGTGATTATCTGGGTCGTGAAGATCTTTTTTGTACAGTCAATTTTTTTGTAAGTCAATTCAGTCATGTCCAACTCTTTGTGACCCTATGGATCATAGTCCAACAGGCTCCTCTGTCCATGGGATTCTCCAGACAAGAACACTGGAGTGGGTTGCCATGCCCTCCTCCAGGGGATCTTCCCGACCCAGGGATGGAACCCGTGTCTCTTACATCTCCTGAATTGGTAGACGGATTATTTACCACTAGCACCACCTGGGAAACTCCACAGGCGCTATATGCCCTTGTGTAAAACAAAGTTACATTCTCTCCCTTTTTCTCACTTGGGAGACCTAAGTTTGAATGAGCAAAAACTATGTATGTTTTTGTTTGATGTTGGGAGGGAGAAAGTGTGGTAAATACTGATAGCATTTATTATACATAGTATTTCTCAAGAGTTTATACCTATGTGTATATTTAGACATGTGCACCAAGAGCTTCATACCAAATAATTATTTGAGTCTATGGTAGGAATATACAGACTTTTAATAAGGAAAAAAAATGTTGAAAAGAGGCAGTAAGTTAACCCTCATCGGATAATACTCCAGTTGTGGATTTGGTATATTATTTCCAAAGGACATACTTGTTAGTTTGTGTTAGGTCACCTTTAAATCTTGCTAATTTAGAGGAAATATAATGAGCTATTCAGAAGTGAATTATTTTGTGACACAGTGGGGTACATTACCTTGTCGTGCTGCAGCAGGCTTGGCAGCTCCCCAAGCTGTGTTCGGATTTAAAACCTTGCTTACTCCGTCAGAAATGTGCAGCAGGACGCAGAAGTGCCTGGGAGCTGACACAGAGGGCTGCGGGCCCCAGCAGAGAGGCATCCCTCAAAAAGACCCTCACCTGCACTTTAACTTCTTTCTGATCCATTGGTGGGCTGACTAGAGAAGCAGAAGTTGGTTTGAACACGTGTGGCTTTTCTGTAGGTGAATTGAAGTCTGTTTTTGAAAAGTTTTTCGTTATCTTAACTTAGCACCAGGAGACTGCTGATAAAGACAACATCTTCATCATTTTATTATGAACACAAATGACATTTCCCACAAGAATGAACCTTTCCATCAAAAACCAGTAAGGAAAGAAGGTAGTCAAAAATAAGCTGGAGCATACATACGAATTATTTTCCTTCACATTCTTTAGCCTTTCCCCTGTTCTTATATTCAGTGTTACACTGTGTTTCAGAATTGGTTTCATGAATGAGAAGGAAATTGAAGGCATTGGGGCCAGATCTAAATATCAAAACAATATATTATAGGCTGATTAATGATTTTGGTCTCTTTTGGATAGTAAGTTAATATGTTCTGTGTTTTTTGGATTTCAAATGTCTAGCTTGTACATTTCATTAGTATATAATTGCAGAAGTCCATTTGTTCCCCTCGTAAGGATTCAAAAGTCTCCACATGAAAAGTTATTTGTGTATTTGTGTGCATACTTAGATGTCATGATAAATTGATTTATTTCTTATTGTTTTAACTTTTTAATTTTTATTGGATTATTGCCTATTAACAATACTGTGATAGTTTCAGGTGGATAGCAAAGGGACTCAACCAATACATATACACGAATTCATTCTCCCTCAAACACCCCACCCATCCACAGTGCTCAGAGCATTGAGCAGAGTTCCCTGTGTTATCCAGTAGGTCCTTGTTGGTTATCCATTTTAAATACAGCAGTGTGCACGTGACCATCCCAAACTCCCTGACTATCCCTTCTTCCCATCCTTTGCCACTGTTTCTTTTTCATTTTTTGGTAAAAAGTTAAATAGTATATTTATTCCTGGTCTTCTCAGAGCTTTTGAAATGCTCATGTACACCATGCAACTAAGAAAGAGACGTAGTTTGCAGGATTTCACAAACTTTTTTTGGCTCGTGGTGCCCTTTTTGGATAGCCTGGAAATATAATACTACATAATTAGCTTCATTTTATTTTATTTATTATTCATTCATCATCACTTTTTTCCTCACCTTCTTCTCTAAGTCTTCTTTGGTGAATTTTTAATTAAATGATAATTGCTTTACAATGTTATGTTTGTTTACAATGTTGGTTTACAATGTTATGTTGGTACAACTCTGTGAATCAGCTATAAGTATACTTATAGCTCCTCTCTCCCACCCACCCTCCCAGCCCTGCCCTCAAAACAGACATAAAGCACTTGTGGACACAGTGAGGGAAGGAGAGGGTGGAATGCATCCAGAGAATGGCATTGACATGTATACGCTACCATGTGCTACTTATTTTTGATAACAGAAAATTATCAAATGCAATAAAGTCAAAATATGAATTTCTATGCAAATGCTTATTTCAAATCTGACTAGGAACTGCTTTTTATGATTGTTTGATTACTCCATTTCCTATGTGCTTTAACTATGTATACATAGCCAAATAAAGATAATTATACAAATCATATGATTATTATTGTGTAAGGTATATTCAGCTTTATTTGAAGATATAGTCCTTCTTATGTGTTGATAGGGGCCTCCCAGATGGAGCTTGTGGTAAACAATTCAGCTGCCAATGCAGGGGACATAAGAGATGTGGGTTAGATCCCTGGGTGGTGAAGATCCCCTGGTGGAGGGCATGGCAACCCACTCCAGTATTCTTGCCTGGAGAATCCCCATAGACAGAGGAGTCAGGGGGATTATGGTTCATAGGGTCAGAAAGAGTCAGACTAAAGTGACTGAGCACATATATGTTGATAAGACAACTAAGTATTCTAAATATGTATGTATACTTTAAGCACATTTTATCTTGTGATTTAAATTGTAATGCAATTACAAAGAATTTTCTAAATTATATTGGAAATATTTAACCAATATAATTATAACAATAATTTTAAAATTAGTTTTTAAGAAATTATGTTTTAAAAACTGACACCCAAATATTCATAAATATCATGATCTTACCTGAAAACTTTAATCCAGTTCTATGAATTTAAAGGCTTCCTTCTTATGATGTTAGATCAGAAATCTTAAATTGATTTAACTGAATTCTTTACAAAAAAATAAATATAATTTCTAAGATTTCTATAATGTAAGCTGCCTCATACTTACTATGAGCAGTAGTCAGAGGCTATATTTTATATACTTCATATTTAGAAAATATGTTTCCACTTAATAATTTTAATCACCTCATATATTTCAATTCTGGAAAGAAATTAAGTACAAATGTTTTTCATAAACATTTTTTCCAACAATATACTTGAATTGAAGTTATATGGCTGTGAAATACAATTTCTAACAAAATTTATGTTTCCAATTTTGTAAATTTAGTCTGACTTTGGTAAGTATAGAAACAAAAACAAAACAAAACAAAAATCTTGAAACAAACAGCAGCTCACCCTAGTTTGGTGACCTTTTCTGAGATTAGAACAGATACATCTTTCCATTAAAAAGATTGCCATGAAGAAATAGTTTACTTAAAATAAAGCATTATGATCAACTAAATGAAATCGTACTGTTTTACTTGAAAACAAAATCACTTAAACAAAGAAAAAAATGTAGGAGTCTCCAGGCTAGCTCATTAGCATGTATAATATACCCCTACTGTGCCATTAAAAGACTATGAAACTAAATGATGTTTGCTCCTTGGAAGAAAAGCTATGACCAACCTAGACAGAATATTAAAAAACAGAGACATTACTTTGCTGACAAGTTCCGTCTAGTCAAAGCTATGGTTTTTCCAGCAGTCATGTATGGATATGAGAGTTGGACCTTAAAGAAAGCTGAGGGCTGAAGAATTGATGCTTTAGAATTGCGGTGTTGAAGACTTTTGAGAGTCCCTTGGACTGCAAGGAGATCCAACCAGTCCATCCTAAAGGAAATCAGTCCTAAATATTCATTGGAAGGACTGATGCTGAAGCTGAAGTTTCAACACTTTGGCCACCTGATGTGAAGAATCGAGTAACTAGAAAAGACCCTGATACTGAAAAAGATTGAAGGCCTGGTATGCTGCAGTCCATGGGTTCACAAAGAGTTGGACATGACTGAGCGACTGAACTGAACTGACTATGCCATTAACATGGAGGAAAGAAAAAGGAAAAATGTAGTAAAAAGAAATGAAATTGTTGTTTTCTTAGAACCATTAGTATCTAAATAAAATCCAAATACATTTGTCTTCCCAGTGGCACTAGTGGTAAAGAATCTGCATGCCAATGCAGGAGACACAAAAGACATTGGCTGAATTCCTGGATCAGGAAGATCCCCTGGAGGAGGAAATGACAACTCGCTCCAATATTCTTGCCTGGAAAATTCCATGGACAGAGGAGCATGGCAGGCTACAGTCCATGGAACCTCAAAGAGTCAGACACGACTGAGCACAAATACAGTAGGTTCTATCCACAAAGCTACGTAAATAAAGTATGTGTCACTTTATTGTCTTGTATAATAACTTACATACAGCTGAAATAGACCAGGGAAATTGGTTCTACTGTACTGCTGGTGTTGCTATCCTTTTTTGGAGGCAAGGTGCTAAGATACATCAAAATTCTCAAAGAAACCACACACATTGAAAAATTTCAATTTGAGTAGTGTATTCTGAAGAAATAGATTTTCTGTAAAAATCAAAATTTTTACATTGGTCTTTTTATTAAAGACTTGGTCTTTTATTAAAAACTTTTGGTCTTTTATTAAAGACCAAATTTAGTCTTTTATTAAAAATTTTATAGCATGTGAAAAATTATAAAAATCATTTAGATCAATTAGAAATGGTCTGAAGAACTGAAGGAGTTCCAAAAAGGAAATGCAGATGCCCAACAGTACCTGCAAAGGTGCTCAATATCATTAATTATCAGGGAAATGGAAATTAAAGCCACAATGAGATATTACCTCACGCCTGTCAGAATGACTGTCATCAAAAAGAACAGAAATAATAAATGTTGGTGAGAATGTGGAGAAAAGAAAACCCATATACACTGTTTATTGGTAGAAATGTAAACTGGTGCAGCCACTGTGGAAAATAGTATGGAGGCTTCTCAAAATACTCAATATAGAACTACCATATGATCCAGTAATTCCAGTCCTGGGTATATATCTGGAAAAACACCCAGAACACTAATTCAAAAAGATACATGAACCCCAGTGTTCATAGTAGAATTATTTACAATTGTCAAGAGAGGGAAGAAACCCAAATGCCCATCAATGGATAAATGGATAAAGTTGCAGTGTATGTATGGATGTGTATATACATACATATATACACATTCCATATATGTATATACACATATGTATGTGTATATATATAATAGAATACTGCTCAGCCATAAAAAGGAATGAAATGTTGCCATTTGCAGCTGCAAAGACGGACATAGAGGGCATTATGCTAAGTGAAATAAGTCAGAGAAGAACAACCACTGTATGATACCACTGATATGTGAAATCTAAAAAAATAAAATACAACAAACTACTGAAAGTAACAAGAAAGAAGCAGATTCAGATACAAAGAATGAACTAGAGGTCATCACTGGTGAGAGAGAAGGGGGGATTATAGAGGTGGGGAAGTGGAAGGTACTAACTATTGGGTGTAAGATAGGCTCAAAGAAGTTTAGTACAACTTGAGGATATAGCCAATATTTTGTTAATAACTGTAAAAGGAAAGTAACCTTTAAAAAGTGCATAGAGTCTTTTTAAAATTTTTAAAAAGAAAAATCAATGAAGTCATTGAAAATCAAACTTTGAACAATATGTAATGGGTATTTTTTTTCTTTGCTGAAATATTGAATACTAGATAGCACAAAAACCCTTCTCTGATCAGAGTAAGATACTGGCAAATCACACAGCTGGTAAGACACTTTAGAGACAAACTTTCTGTTCCTAAGCCCACTACATTCTTAATCACTTCCCACAGATGAAGAAACTAATGTTAGTGAACACAGCTCATGATTATAATGATGATAAGAGAGTCATATCATAAACACAAATCTAATACCTTAAGATAGTTTCTGTAATCAAGAAGCCTGCTAAAATGAAATTACACTGGAGGATTATATCAGTTAATCAATGTATTTTTATAGAAATGATTTTGAACAAGCTCATCTTAGAGAATTGCCTAAATCTCAGTAATACTTAATAAATGAAGGATTATACAGAATGTAAACCCATAATCCATATGAGTGTTTAAGAAAAAACATTTTTTGCTCTTAATGAGTTCTTTGTGATTTTACTCACAGGAATGAGCCATAGTTTCATTAAACAAAAAGATAACATGAAAAAATGGCCTTTTTTCCCCAATGTTCTAGGAAAACTTTGTTAAACTAGTAAGAAACAAAATGCAGCTAAAGGAATGATAGCAAAGATTCTCTGTGTCTGAATAGATAAACAAATGGCTTATAGTCTGACCCGTAATTATTAATATGCATTGTATTTTTATTAGGTAACAAAATACCTGTTAAAACTCACAGGGTCCATTAACTATGTATCTAATAGCAGTCTATAACAGAGCGTAATTACCACACAACACGCACAATAAAATTTTCATAAACACACTATTGTCAGTGTAAAAGTGTCAGATCTAGAAAACATAAAATCTTCCTGAAAATATTACAATAAGCTATTTTTAAAAGCCATTATATAACTATAGGATTCACTTGGCTCTCTTCTGAAAAATACCACATATATTCAATATCTTTTAAAATTTCTGTTTATTCAAACTACACATTTCCTGCAAAATATAATGTCAAAGGAATGTATTGAAAATGGAAACTCTACCTAATTCATTGCAGAGTAATAATCACAGATGAAATACTTCCATATTCAAATAATTAAAAATAGAAAATTGACATTTAAGACTGTCAGATCAAAAAAAAAAAAAAAAAGACTGTCAGATCAGTTCAGTTGCTCAGTCATGTACGAACTTTGTGACCCCATGGACTGCAGCACACCAGGTCTCCCTGTCCATCACCATCTCCTGCAACATGCTCAAACTTGTGTCCATCAAGTCAGTGATGCCATCCAACCATCTCATCCTCTGTCATCCCCTTCTGCTGCCTTCAATAATTCCCAGCATCAGAGTCTTTTCAAATGAGTCCATAGTTCGCATCAGGTAGCCAAAGTATTGGAGTTTCAGCTTCAGCATTAGTGCTTCCAATGAACATTCAGTACTGATTTCCTTTAGAATCAACTGGTTGGATCTCCTTGCAGTCCAAGGGACACTTTAAGAGTCTTCTCCAACACCAAAGTTCAAAAGTATCAATTCTTCGGTGCTCAGCTTTCTTTATGGTCCAACTCTCACATCCATACATGACTACTGAAAAAAACTGTAGCTTTGTTGGGAAAGGTCTTTTTAATATGCTGTCTAGGTTGGTTATAGCTTTTCTTGCAAGGAGCAAGCATCTTTTCATTTCATGGCTGAAGTCACCATCTGCAGTGATTTTGGAGCCCAAGAAAATCAAGTCTCTCACTATTTCCATTGTTTCCCTATCTGTTTGCCATGAAGTGATGGGACTGGATGCCATGATCTTAGTTTTCTGAATGCTGAGCTTTAAGCCAACTTTTTCACTCTCCTCTTTCACTTTCATCAAGAGGCTCTTTAGTTCTCCTTCACTTTCTGCCATAAGGGTGGTATCATCTGCATGTCTGAGGCTATTAATATTTCTCCCAGAAATCTTGATTCCAGCTTGTGCTTCATCCAGCCCAGTGTTTCTCATGATGTACTCTGCATATAAGTTAAACAAGCAGGGTGACAATATACAGCCTTGACGTACTCCTTTCCCAATTTGGAACTAGGCTGTGGTTCCATGTCCAGTTCTAACCATTACTCCTTGACCTGCATACAGATTTGTCAGGAGGCAGATAAGGTGTTCTGATATTCCCATCTCTTTAGGAATTTTCCACAGTTTGTTTTGATCCACACAGTCAAAGGCTTTGGTGAATTCAATAAAGCAGAAGTAGATATATTTCTAGAACTCTCTTGTTTTTTTGATGATCCAGCGGATGTTGGCAATTTGATCTCTGGTTCCTCTGCCTTTTCTAAATCCAGCTTGAATATCTGGAAGTTCATGGTTCACATACTGTTGAAGCCTGGCTTGGACAATTTTGAACATTACATTGCTAGCATGTGAGATGAGTACAATTGTGCAGTAGTTTGAACATTCTTTGGCATTGCCTTTCCTTGGGATTGGAATGAAAACTGACCTTTTCCAGTCCTGTGACCACTGATGAGTTGTCCAAGTTTTCTGGCCTATTCAGTTCAACACTTTCACAGCATTATATTTTAGGATTTTTCAATAGCTCAACTGGAATTCCATCACCTCCACTAGCTTTTTTCATAATGATGCTTCCTAAGGCCCAATTGACTTCACATTCCAGGATGTCTGGCTCTAGGTGAGTGATCACACCATTGTGGTTATCTCGGTCATGAAGATCTTTTTTCTATAGTTCTTCCATTTATTGTTACAATCTCTTTTTAACATCTTCTCCTGTTAGGTCCATACCATTTCTGTCCTTTATTGTGCCCATCTTTGCATGAAATGTTCTCTTGGTATCTCTGATTTTCTTGAAGAGATCTCTAGCCTTTCCCATTGTATTATTTTCCTCTATTTCTTTGCATTGATGACTGAGGAAGGGTTTCTTGTCTCTCCATGCTAGTCTTTGGAATTCTGCAGTCAAATGGGTATATCTTTCCTTTTCTCCTTTGCCTTTAGCTTCTCTTCTTTTCTCAGCTATTTGTAAGGCCTCCTCAGACAGCCATTTTGCCTTTTTGCATTTCTTTTCTTGAGGATGGTCTTGATCACTGCCTCCTGTACAATGTTACAAACCTCCATCCATAGTTCTTCAGGTACTCTGTCTATCAGATCTAATCCCTTGAATTTGTTTGTAGCTTCTACTGTATAATTGTAAGGGATTTGATTTAGGTCATACCTGAATGGTTTCATGATTTTCCCTACTTTCTTCAATTTAAGTCTGAATTTGGCAATAAGGAGTTCATGATCTGAACCATAGTCAGCTCCTGGTCTTGTTTTTCTGTCTGTATAGAGCTTTTCCATCTTTGGCTACAAAGAATATAATCAATCTGATTTTGGTATTGACCATCTGGTGATGTCCATCTGTAGAGTCTTCTCTTGTGTTGTTGGAAGAGGGTGTTTACTATGACCAGTGTGTTTTCTTGGAAAAACTCTGTTAGTCTTTGCCCTGCTTCATTCTGTACTCCAAGGCCAAATTTGCCTGTTACTCCAGGTGTTTCTTGACTTCCTCCTTTCTTTGTAGTCCAACTCTCACTTCCATACATGACCACTGGAAAGACCATAGCCTTGACTAGCCAGACCTTTGTTGGCAAAGTAATGTCTCTGCTTTTTAACATGCTGTCTAGGTTGATCATAAGTTTCCTTCCAAGGAGTATGTGTCTTTTAATTTCATGGCTGCAGTCACCATCTGCAGTGATTTTGGAGCCCCCCAAAATAAAGTCTGACACTGTTTCCACTGTTTCCACATCTATTTGCCATGACGTGATGGGACCAGATGCCATGATATTAGTTTTCTGAATGTTGAGCTTCCAGCCAACTTTTTCACTCTCCTCTTTCACTTTCATCAAGAGGCTTTTTAGTTCTTCTTCACTTTCTGCCATAAGGGTGGTGTCATCTGCATATCTGATATTATTTATATTTCTCCTAGCAATCTTGACTCCACCTTGTGCTTCATCCAGCCCAATATTTCTCATGATGTACTCTGCATATAAGTTAAATAAGCAGGGTGACAATATATAGCCTTGACGTGTTCCATTTCCTATTTGGAACCAATGTTTGTTCCATGTCTAGTTCCAACTGATGCTTCCTGACCTGCATACAGATTTCTCAAGAGGAAGGTCAGCTATTTTGATATTCCCATCTCTTTCAGAATTTTCCAAAGTTTGTGGTGATCTACACAGTCAAAGGCTTTGGCATAGTCAATAAAGCAGAAATAGATGTTTTTTTGGAACTCTCTTGCTTTTTCAATGATCCAACGGATGTTGGCAATTTGATCTCTGTTTCCTCTCCCTTTTCTAATAGGCATGCACTCTCCTGTTTATTGATATGCTGTGATGTATAAGAAGAAGCAATAGAAAATAAACTTTCGGAAGATAAACTGTATGTTAGGCATCAAGCTCAGTATATGGTTTGTGTTGTCTTCAACCCAGCCTACTTATAGTGATGTTCTGGATATGAATTGTCTGAGGCTATTTGCTCTTAGCTATCCCCATAGACAAGGCTTCCTAGGTGGAGGTAGTGGTAAAGAACCTGCCTCCAAATGCAGAAGGCACAAGAGATGTGAATTTGATCCCTGGGTTGGGACGATCCCCTGGAGAAGGGTGTGGCAACCCACTCCAGTAGTCTTGTCCGGAGAATCCCACGGACAGAGGAGGCTATGGTCCATAGGATAGCAAAGAGTTGGACATGACTGAAGTGACTTTGTGCTTAACCCACAGACATCCCTCCCAGCACAACCAGGGACAATTTTGTGGCTGAACTAGCTCCTGTGGATTTTATTATAATTGCCAGATGCACTTCAAGCAAACTATTAGGACAAACTTAAGGACAGGATTTGTTAAGCAAATGTTCTGGAGAGCATGCGTCAAGCCTGAGGATCACAAAGAGAGGGAAAGAGAGAGAGAGAAAGGGAGAGATGTTGAAGAAGTAGGGACTAGGACTCTGCCTTTATTAGGGCTGGAGGTGGGGTGCCCAGAGTTTCAAAGGTTCACTCTGTTAGGTTAGTTGAAAACATAGAAGGGGGGATTGAGTCATGGGAGGGAAATGATGAGGTCACACAACAGGTCTAGTTTCTAGGTCATCCCCAGTGATTTCTAAAAGGGGAACTTCATGGGTGGGGTCATTCTGGTTCCTTATTTAGTTCTTTTGCTAGTCATGAGATTAGTAGTGAGATGGATGTCCTTTTTTTTTAGCTTTAGTGTAAAATATTTTATTTTTTGATTCTATATTGGTTACCAACTTTTAATAATGATTTTTTTGTAAAAGTTACTTAGAGTATAGTTACAGTATTGGATTAGTGTCTGTAACAATCTGTATTAGAAGTGATGGATATCTAAAGTGGATGCTTCAGCAGTCAAAAACTCTAAGTCAGGCATTTATGCTACAGTCAAAAAGCTTAATGTCAAGCATGTATACTACAGTATGTCACCTCATTTTACCTTGACTAGGAAAACCTTCCCTGATAGCTCCGTTGGTAAAGAATCCGCCTGCAATGCAGGAGACCCCAGCTCGATTTCCTGGGTCGGGAAGATTCCTGGAGAAGGGATAGGCTACCCACTCCAGTCTTTTTGGGCTTCCCTTATGGCTGAGCTGGTAAAGAATCTGCCTGTAACACAGGAGACCTGGGTTCGATCCTTGGGTTGGGAAGATCCTCTGGAGAAGGGAAAGGCTACCCACTCCAGTATCCTAGCCTGGAGAATTCCATGAACTGTATAGTCCATGGGATTGCAACTTTCACTTATATATTTCCATTTTAGGCATGATGACCTTGAAGCTCAGAGAAGTTATTTGTGCAAAATCACAGTCTTTGAGTCTGTGAAACTCCCCATCATACTCTTTTCCCTCTCCCACATTTAGTGTGTGTCAAAATGAAACCCAGTTAGAGGATTGCAGAATTGAAAACTGCTGTGGCAGACTCCAAAGGAGAGATGTTCAGAGAAGTTGCTCTGCCTGCATGATTCACTGATTGTGTGGTTGGTATTTGAATGTGTGTGATACTTTGGGCATGACTGATATGTCTGACATTATCCTATGAGTAACTGAGCATAGACGGTTGACAGGGAGACTCTCTGTGAAGCTGGCAAGACCACTCCCGCTAGAGTTCACTACGAGGGCCGGAAATCTCTAGATACGAATCTTGGGCACCTTCCTTGACTTTCTTGAGCTTTAGTTTCTACCTCATAAGGTTGTTGTGAGGGTTAAATGAATTAATACCTGAAAAGTTCTTCAGTGGTGGAAAGCACTTTGTAAGTGCTTAATAAATGTTAAGTATCATTGATATTATGGATTTTGTTTCACAGATCTTAGCCTAATGTAAAATAAATAGCTTCTTAAGGGATTAGGTGGAGATTTAAGTGTCCTTACTTCCTGATGTGTGGCAGGCATGACTAATCAAACATGGCACTCTTTATGTCCAGGACTAGGCAAAGCTTTAGGATCCTTACCCCAATGCCTCAACCAAATATCTAAGAAATAAATGAGTTTTGCTTGTAGTAGTGAACTTATTTGGCCATCCTGGGTGATAAGACACTTTTTTTCCTTCTTTCTCTTTTATCTTTCAAATTATGAAAGTATGATAAAACATTCATAAGAGACTCAAAAATACAGTACAGAGTTGTATACATTTCCACTATATATTACAATTATTTTTAAGTAGATGAATTAAGATTTTTAATTGGAGTTTTAATATCAAATTCTCAAATATTAATACAATGAATAGACAGAAAAGTAGAACGATAGGGTAGACCTGAAAAGCACTATGAACCAATTCAACATAATTAGGATTTATATAATTTTCACACATCAGCAGGTTAAAAATTCTATTTAAGTTTCCATAGACTATAAACCAAGAGACACTGGATAATATCCAGAGGCATAAAATAAGGTACAAAAGTGTCATGGTCTAAAGGAATTGAAATCATACAGAGTTTGTTCTCTTATCACTGTGAAATTAAGTTAGAAATAAATATCAAAAGATATTTGAAAATAGCTCATATATTTTCAAGTGGAATGTGACATTAACCAAGAGAGATATTTGACTTAGCCATTGAAAGCCTCAATAAAGTTAGACTGAAAAAACATAGAGGGTGATTGCAGAAAAGAAAGCATTTAAGTGAGAAATTAATATCAAAATAATAAATTAATATCAAAGGTATTTTAAAATTCCATATATTTGGAAATTAAATGTCCACTTTTTAATGATGGGTGTATCTAAGAAACCGTAACAAAGAAAATTAGAAAATAGTTGTAACAGTAAAAATAAAAAGAGGATTTATCAGAATTTGTTGCATGGAGCTAAAGCTGCTCAATGCAGCTAAATACAATGTGGAATCTTGAGTAAGGTATGAAAACAAATAACAGACACTAGCATAAAATTTTCTGAAATTTGAACAAAGTCTGTATGATAGTTAACAATACTGTGTAGCATGTTAATTTCCTATTTTTACAATATAATATTTCTTTATATTCTCAAAATTGGATTAGAAGTTTCAAGCTTCATTCATTTTTTAAAAAATCATTAAAATAATAAGCTTTCTAGACATCCAGCAGTAATACTAGATGCCAGAATAGATGGAACTATATCAAAATTTTGAGTGAATATAAATTAGAAATCTAGCATTCTATTCCTAGTCAAATAAGTGGAACCAAAATGTCATTTTTTTTTTTTGCTAAACAAAAATTTGTAAGTTTTCTAAAATACATATATTATCCATCATATTCATACATGTATATGTTTATAAAGGCTTTTCTGCTACATTTCAGAAAGAACAACAACAAAAAAGAGATGGAGGAATTGGAAAACATAAACTAAATAAAATGGGGGCACTGAATAAGAAATAGAAACAGTGAAACAAACTATATAAAAGTAAAAGATGATCATATAGTCCCGTTGTTTTTTTTTTTTTTTTTTAATTTTTTTATTAGTTGGAGGCTAATTACTTCACAACATTTCAGTGGGTTTTGTCATACATTGATATGAATCAGCCATAGATTTACACTTATTCCCCATCCCGATCCCTCCTCCCACCTCCCTCTTCACCCGACTCCTCTGGGTCTTCCCAGTGCACCAGGCCCGAGCACTTGTCTCATGCATCCCACCTGGGCTGGTGATCTGTTTCACCATAGATAGTATACATGCTGTTCTTTTGAAACATCCCACCCTCACATTCTCCCACAGAGTTCAAAAGTCTGTTCTGTATTTCTGTGTCTCTTTTTCTGTTTTGCATATAGGGTTATCATTACCATCTTTCTAAATTCCATATATATGTGTTAGTATGCTGTAATGTTCTTTATCTTTCTGGCTTACTTCACTCTGTATAATGGGCTCCAGTTTCATCCATCTCATTAGGACTGATTCAAATGAATTCTTTTTGACAGCTGAGTAATATTCCATGGTGTATATGTACCACAGCTTCCTTATCCATTCATCTGCTGATGGGCATCTAGGTTGCTTCCATGTCCTGGCTATTATAAACAGTGCTGCAATGAACATTGGGGTGCACGTGTCTCTTTCAGATCTGGTTTCCTCAGTGTGTATGCCCAAAAGTGGGATTGCTGGGTCATATGGCAGTTCCATTTCCAGTTTTTTAAGGAATCTCCACACTGTTTTCCATAGTGGCTGTACTCGTTTGCATTCCCACCAACAGTGTAGAGGTTCCTTTTCTCCACACCCTCATCCGCATTTATTGCTTGTAGTCTTTTGGTAGCAGCCATCCTGACTGGCGTGTAATGTACCTCATTGTGGTTTTGAACTTTTGCATTTCTTCTGATAATGAATGACTTGTTGAGCACCTTTTCATGTGTTTGTTAGCCATCTGTATGTCTTCTTTGGAGAATGTCTGTTAGTTCTTTGGCCCATTTTTTGATTGGGTCATTTATTTTTCTGGAATTGAGCTGCAGGAGTTGCTTGTATATTTTTGAGATTAATCCTTTGTCTGTTTCTTCATTTGCTATTATTTTCTCTCAATCTGACGGCTGTCTTTTCACCTTACTTATAGTTTCCTTTGTAGTGCAAAACTTTTAAGTTTCATTAGGTCCCATTTGTTTAGTTTTGCTTTTATTTCCAATATTCTGGGAGGTGGGTCATAGAGGATCCTGCTGTGATTTATGTCGGAGAGTTTTTTGCCTATGTTCTCCTCTAGGAGTTTTATAGTTTCTGGTCTTACATTTAGATCTTTAATCCATTTTGAGTTTATTTTTGTGTATGGTGTTAGAAAGTGTTCTAGTTTCATTCTTTTACAAGTGGTTGACCAGTTTTCCCAGCACCACTTGTTAAAGAGGTTGTCTTTTTTCCATTGTATATCCTTGCCTCCTTTGTCAAAGATAAGGTGTCCATAGGTTCGTGATTTATCTCTGGGCTTTCTATTCTGTTCCATTGATCTATATTTCTGTGTTTGTGCCAGTACCAGTACTGTCTTGATGACTGTGGCTTTGTAGTTAGAGTCTGAAGTCAGCAGGTTTGATTCTCCGTTCCATTCTTCTTTCTCAAGATTACTTTGCTATTCGAGGTTTTTTGTATTTCCATACAAATGTGAAATTTCTTTGGTCTAGTTTGTGAAAAAATCACCGTTGGTAGCTTGATAGGGATGCATGAATCTATAGTTGCTTTGGGTAAAT